>NW_025335856.1:2731436-2765869 GCF_004798865.1 Varanus komodoensis
GGGGAGTTTTAAAATATTTATACTTGGTTGGATTGCCTTCTTTTTAGTTAAAATTTTAATAAGAAATTCTGGTATTGTAACCACACTAAAGATTAACTTTTTTCAGGTAGACAGGTCCTGCTGAGATAGAATCAGTATGACTTCTGCAAAGGGCAGCCCTCTCTTTCCAACCTTTTGTAGTTCTGTGTGTCAACAAACGTGGATAAAGTGAGCCATACTGGACCAGCTCTTAAACATGATACACTCCAGTGTGGCTCACTTCTCCAGGGAGTCCTTCCTTCTCATTAGGTGGCCAAAGTATTTGAGTTTCATCTTCAGGATCTGGCCTTCTAAAGAGCAGTCAGGGTTGATCTCCTCTAGGACTGACCACTTTGATTGCCTTGCGGTCCAAGGGACTCGCAGGAGTCTTCTCCAGCACCACAATTCAAAGGCCTCAATCCTTTGACGCTCAGCCTTCCTTATGATCTAGCTTTCACAGCCATACATTGCAACTGGGAAAACCTCCACTAACTTTGTTGTTGCTCAAGCTTCCTAAGGCCCATTTGACTTCACATTCCAGGATGTCTGGCTTGAGGTCAGTGACCACCCCATCGTTGATAACAGGGACGTTAAGCTCTTTCTTGTATAGTTCCTCTGTGTAATCTTGCCACCTCTTCTTAATCTCTTCTGCCTCTGTTAGGTCCCTGCCATTTTGGTCCTTTATCATGCCCATCTTTGCATGAAACATCCCCTTCATATCTCCAATATTCTTGAAGAGATCTCTGGTCCTCCCTATTCTATTGTTTTCTTCTATTTCTTTGCACTGTTCATTTAAGAAGGCATTCTTACCTCTTCTAGCTATTCTCTGGAATTCTGCATTCAATTGGGTGTATCTTTCCCTTTCTCCCTTGCCTTTCACTTCCCTTCTTTCCTCAGCTATTTGTAAAGCTTCCTCAGACAGCCGTTTTGCTTTCTTGCATTTCTTTTTCTTTGGGATGGCTTTAGTTGCTACCTCTCGTACAATGTTGCGAACCTCCGTCCATAGTTCTTCAGGCACTCTGTCTATCAGATCTAATTCTTTAAATCGATTTGTCACCTCTACTGTATATTCATCAGGGATATGATTTAGGTCATACCTGAGTGACCTAGTGCTTTTCCCTACTTTCTTCAATTTAAGCCTAAATTTTGCAACAAGAAGCTCATGATATGATCTGAGCCACAGTCAGCTCCTGGTCTAGTTTTTACTGACTGTATAGAGCTTCTCCATCTTTGGCTGCAGAGCACATAGTCAATCTGATTTCTGTGTTGACCGTCTGGTGATGTCCATGTGTAGAGTCATCTCTTGGGTTGTTGGAAAAGAGTGTTTGCTATGACCATCGTATTCTTTTGACAAAATTCTACCAGTCTGTGCCCTGCTTCATTTTGTACTCCTGGGCCAAACTTGCCTGTTATTCCAGTTATCTTTTGGCTTCCTACTTTAGCATTCCAATCCCCCATGATGATAAGGACATCATTTTTTGGAGTTAATTCTAGAAGGTGTTGTAGGCCTTCATAGAAGCGGTCAACTTCAGCCTCTTCAGCACCAGTGGTTGGGGCATAGACTTGGACTATTGTGAAGTTGAATGGTTTTCCTTGGATTCGAACTGAGATCATTCTGTCATTTTGGAGGTTGTATCCCAGTACTGCTTTTCCTACTCTTTTATTGACTATGAAAGCTGCTCCATTTCTTCTGAGGGATTCTTGCCCACAATAGTATACCTGATGGTCATCTGAATTAAATTCACCCATTCCTGTCCATTTTAGTTCACTGATTCCTAAGATGTCGATGTTCAGTCTTATCTCTTGTTTGACCACATCCAGCTTGCCTTTAAACATACAATTCAAATAAACCTAAAAAAACAGTGTGTGTCCCCTCCCCCTGAACAATAGGATACATGTTGCAGGTATTAAAACTCATTTAGGCATTCTTTCAGGACATTTTCCCCTTCCAAAAATGCAGTGATTCTTTTGATAGTACAAATCCTTTCCCTTTTTAAAACACATACTCAATAAATGCATCCCAAATCTCCTTGAACTTATTTTTCTTTATATACCTAACACTAACCTTAACCTTAATCCTTTTCCTACTTTAATCTCACAAATTAAATTATCTTTAACAGCTACATTCCAAAATTCTCTGTACCAGTCACACAACTGATTATCATATTTTAGTTTCCAATTATTTGCTATGATTAATCTTTTGGCAGTTATTAAATGTGTTACTAATTCTCTATTATTTCAACTCCATTATTCTTATCAAATATTTAATGCAATCTCAGGGCATATTTCAATATTTAAACTTAATATTTTACTACTCTCTTTAAAAACCTGTTT
The DNA here is from genome assembly GCF_004798865.1 of Varanus komodoensis. Classification (NCBI taxonomy): domain Eukaryota; kingdom Metazoa; phylum Chordata; class Lepidosauria; order Squamata; family Varanidae; genus Varanus; species Varanus komodoensis. The sequence goes on from NW_025335856.1 coordinate 2,733,789, forward strand.
CCAAAACTTCATTGTATGTTCACATTTCCACCATATATGAAAATAAGTACCCACTCCACAACCATATCTCTGACATATATTGGAATATTTATTATCTATACAGTTCAACTTCACCAGAGTTAGGTACCATTTCTATACAATTATAAACAAGTTTTTCTTTATTCTTATGGACATACATTTTAATATCTTCTTTGTCCAAATACTTTCCCAGTCTTCATTACTGATGTTCTTCCTCAAATCTGTTTTGCATGTTATTTTAAGTGATCCTGTTCTAACAATATGTTACAAATTTTACTTACTATCCTTTTCTTCCTTATATTCTCTCATTTTGCCTTTTCTATAATCATACCTTCAAATTTAGCATAATCCCTGCATCTACCTCTTTTCTTTATCCATTCTCTAGTCCACAATTCTTATTGAATCACATTAATATCAAATTATTTTATCCTTTCTTAGTGTTGCTTTTATCTCCCCGTTTTTATTCTTTTTCTCTGATCAATCTTTTAATATAATTATCTGTTTTCCCAAAAGTCTCTCTCAAATTTAGTACTTCAACATAATGGTGAGATTGGTGGCATGAACTTTTCCTTATATGTATTCCAAATTTGTAATATATTTTTAAGGAAAGCATTTTCAACCTTAAAAATATTTTTATTATCATATTTGAAAAAAAATGTGTCAAGGATCCTTCTAGTTGAGAAAACTCTAATTTTAGCCATATCACCTTCCTGGGTTGTAATACTGTCTGGTGTTATGTCTCACTTGGTTTGCTATATAACTTCACATTAGGGACACCCAATCCCCCTATTTTTTGTGATAGATACCATCTTTTTATATATAACTTCACATTAGGGACACCCAATCCCCCTATTTTTTGTGATAGATACCATCTTTTTAAATTTATCCTTGTTTTTTATTCCCATTACAAAACATTAATCATAGCCTGCCATTCTTTTAATTCTTTATCTGTTATCTTAATTGGTAACATCATAAATAAAAAATTATCTTAGGCAATATCTTCATTTTACATAATGCCATTCTACGAAACCAAGCTTGTCCAATGTTCCTAAATCCATTCATTTTCTCTTTTATTTTGTTTTTCAACTTATCTTATAATAACTTATATATATAATAATAACTTATATATAAGTTATATATATATAAAAGTTATATAATAACTTATATAATACATGTTACGTAACATATATATATATATATAAAACATACAATAACTTATCAAGTTATTATTTTTAAACATTCTGACTTTTTAGAAATATGAATATCTGAACACTTAATAACTCTAGATATCTGAACTTTAATTTTACTTCTAATTTTTTCTTTCTCTTCTTTGTCACTATTAAAGAACATCATCTCTGACTTGCACAGAAGTAGATCTACAGTTTAGGTCTGCTAGGACAGGGGTCGGCAACCTGCGGCTCTGGAGCCGCATGTGGCTCTTGAACCCGTCTGCTGTGGCTCCGTCACTCAAAACACGCGCCGGCACAGCTGCTGATCTGCTCGAAGCTCCACTCAGGAACTCAGTGCTAGCTAGTTAAGTAATTCAGCTAGTCAAGTAAATCGCTACATTCCTCTGATAAACAAGCTTCCTGCAGGCTCTCATGTTACACGAAACGCCGCTGAAAAGATTCTCTTTGTCCCAATGTAATCTCCTTCATCTGAATGTTAAAAGCTGTGCTTGGGACCTGTCACAATTCACATTACTTGACTGTTTATCTGCTAATCAGTCACTAAACACACGTATATCTGCGACTGGCACCGATTTACTGAACTTTCCCCCCCTCCAACCATGGATAAATCCGAAGAAAAGAAACGTTTCTGAAGAAAACGGAACATTTAATGGTACATGGGTAGATTCATTTGCTTTTACTGCTGACGAACTTATGGGGTTTGCTGTTTAATCCAGCGCCGATTTACTGAGCTTTCCCCCCTTCCAACCATGGATAAATCCGAAGAAAAGTTTCTGAAGAAAACCGAATGTTTAATGGTAAGTGGGTAAATTCATTTGCTTTTACTGCTGACGAACTTATGGGGTTTGCTGTTTAATGCATGCAGCCCTTTAGCACTGACTCTGCAGGAAGCTGTTCTCCTATTCAAAATATATGAAAGGAATCCTACTAGTTTATAATGTAAGATTAAAAATAACAGTTTTTAGTGACTGAACAAGAGCTGCAGCTAAATCATAATAGATCTACTTCTCTGTTTTAAGAAGATTCTTATAAAAATTCCAGCAACATTATTACACTGGGAGAGAGATGTTTGTTCAATATTTCACCACGTGATAAAAGGATGAGGGCACACAGAAGCAGAGGGCATTTTTGGTTTGCTGCAGGTGGCATGTTTGGTTTGCTGCTAGTGGATAATATAAGTTTGGATTTTTATTTCATTAATATGAGGAGGACTCAGATAGACATTGAGTATTTTATTTGAAAGTAACTTTCAACCAGTGTCTTTTTTTTCGGAGTTCAAAATGTTTTTGTTGCATGCAGAAATAAAAATTTGTTTTCTCTGTAGCAGTTCATTGATTTCATAAATGCAACACACTATAGTTTTTTTATACATAGCATAAAGGTAAAAAACTATATATGCTGTGTTATCTTCATTTTAGATGTCAAAAGGGTTTTGCAGCTCCTGGTGTTTTCTTTTCTGTGGGAAATGGGCCCAAATGGCTCTTTGAGTGTTAAAGGTTGCCGACCCCTGTGTGAGGACATTGTCAAAATCTGCCTAGTTAAAAAAAAAAGCTGTCCCCAAATTTCAGCTTTGTGTTTTTTACAGTTTTCTTTCTATAAACCAAAACATGCTCAGGGTAACAAAATATCCCCAAATTTCATGGGATACTTTTGTACCCTAAAAAGAGCCTCCAGATAAAGAAACGAAGGAGAATAACTACAGGTCATTTGGTGACTCTCTTGAAAGCTAAGAGTCTGAGCTAAAACATCCAGCAAACAGGAGTCAAATCCATTGACGGAAAGCTTTTCTATGCTGGTTTAAAGTTTGTAGGCCGAAATATTGTTATGCAGAGCAAAGGTCAATTGGCCAGGCATTACTGTGCACATTTTATTGTTATGCATTGATGCAAGAAAGATTACATCTTAATTTACATGTATCAGCTGAACCTCAAATCCATCCTTATACTGATACAAACCACCTGAGGAAACATTTAGCCAAGCAAGGACTTTTCCCCATATATCACATTCACCTTGCCTGAGGCACTTTTGTTTGGGGTGGCTAATGCTAGATTTCATATTAACTGTGAAATGGAAGCTTGCTTCACTTCTCACTGCAGTGCTTTGTGCATGCACCTCGCTCTGAACAGTTGTGAACTTTCAGGAGCACCAGAAGTTATCCAAGATCCACTTTTTTAGGAGAACACTGAAACTTGCAGCATTTTGGTGATATTTTATTTCCTCAGCTGAGCATCAGGAAGAAGATTAATAATTTCTGCCCATCCCCTGTGCCTTCTCATCCCAGTTTGGGTCCCTTTGAAGCACATTATCAGCATGTTACTGGTCCTCCACTTTGCACTTAACTAGTGCAATAGCCACCGTCTTGAATGTTGCCATAATTTTTCATGACATGCAAGAGGAGGTTTAGAGAGAGGCAACATGGAAGAGGACTTTCTCAAGGGAGTCCTTCTGTTATGGAAAGATCTCTCCACTGAAGCCCACCTTGTTTCAACATTGTCATCTTTTCAGTATCAGGTTAAGGCTGCCCTCTAGTCCTGGACCTTTCATGATATATAATGCGAGCTGTCAGCTTTTTTAACAGTCTAGTTTTTAGTGAAGTTGTTTTAGCTTTTAAAAAATGTTTTATATTTTGTATATCAGAAGTTTATGCTACATTTTATTGCTATTTTTTACTGTTGGAACAATGTTATGAATTGTTGTGAACTTTCCTGAAAGCTTTGTCTATTGGGTCGGCATAGAAATGAAATGAATGAATGAATGAGTAAATAATAGCTATATAATCTATGGTATATATACTTCTTTGCATTCTTTCTTCCTTTTTTTTCCTTACCATTGACAGTTGGTGTCTTTTCATCCTCATTATTTTCTTAAATTATGAAAAGGATGAAAACTCCTTAAAATATCTATGTATAATGTCACTGCTACTGCAATTCACTTTGAATCTGGGTGCAACTTACTTGTTGCCAGTGGGTAGGGTGTTCCTTAGCTCAGCTCAGCTCAGCTCAGCTCAGCGAGGTACAAATGGAGGGTAACTCAGAACTCTAATTCTTGTTAGCATCTTTCAAGCATCTGCCTCAAGAATGGTGTTACATCCCTAGCAGGTTCCCTGATCTCCTTTTCTATGCATCATCCAGATCTTTCAGATGAGCTGAGAAAACACTTTTGATTATTTCCTCTGTCACATCTGGACAGCAATAGCTTGCCTGAGAGGCATTTTCAGATACTAGCAAAAATGCAAGCTTTGACATTTCTGAAAACGCTGTAAACCTTTGTTTGTATCTGGGATGGCCTTTTTGCCAAGGTATATTTGGCTTTTAATAGATGATGAAGCTTTAATCTGGGTTTGATTTTGACGCAAACTTTACACAAACTTTTATAGGAACAAATGGACCTGTTGTGGACTGTGAGGAAATTACCTTCTCTTGACTCCTTTTTGCTTCTAAATGTTTTAAGCCACCCAAATTTCTGTTGTTGAGATCAGAGGAAAAGAAAGATGACTGGCAAGAACCAGCCTTGAAGAGTTAAAAGAATATGTAATTGTTTCAATTGGAGCTACTTCTGGCCTAGCACCACCTTTGCTTTTTCCTCCCTGGCCAACTTATTTTACAAAGATGCGATTAACAACATACCATCTGTTTTGACTATGCCTTTATAAGGAAATTCTAAAGGGTTAGCCTGATACATCCTACCATTTGGGCAAATGGCAAGTATGAAATAGCTTTTTAAAGTGGTCAATTGTTATTAATCTGCACCAAAGTACTTTTTGCAGTGTCCTTTGGAAACTTTTTTTTTAAATCCCTTGCTCTAATAATAGTACAGTATGTTCCCTTGCCCTTGATCCACTAATAGAGGCTGAGTGATTAATTATTTTGGCTTCTTCTATGGCGTCAGTGTTAACTTGCTGCACATTCATACTTGCAATTATATAAGTGATAGAGTTAAAATAAGAAAGACTTGAATTATTGAAATATTTATAATCAAAGATGTTCGGAGCGGAGGGAGAACCAAAGAAGGCAGCAAAAGTTAATGATTCAAAGATAAAATACTGTGTTCCAATGATCTAAAGGGAGTGTGCAAATATGAGGATATTAAAAATTAAGTGTTCACTGATGAGATGAAAAGCCATGGGCCAGACTTTTTGGTGATTTAAATCAGCTTCATTCATTGCATCTGCACTATTAAAATGTGTTTGTCCCGTTTTAGTTGCCAATAAACCTGCATCTGAAAATTGCAGTTTATGCACTTAGAAAGTCTTGAAAATTTTGCAGTTATGAACACTGCAAGAATTCTGATGCACCATTTTCATTGCTTCTGGTTTGTTTCCCATTTTTGCATTTATATAACCTGTCCTGGAGAGTAAACATAATCACGCTGATCCAGTAAAGGAGATCTCTGGGTGAAGATGATGAGCATATACATCCGCCTTGTATATGATACTAATCAGTCCACCCTCGAACTTGAAAAATGCATCTGTGACAGGGACATGTACCCCTATACAGGGCCACGTGTCTCACTGGAGCTGTACTGGGGCCAGTGGGTACTATTATTCTCTACCCTGCAAAATAAATTATACTTTTCAAAACTGCAGCTGGATTATGACTGACTGAACATATAATTTGCTGCATTGCTATCTGATACACATGAAACACCTTGCCCTGAGAAGGTAGGTCATCTTCCTCTTTGTATGTATTCCACCTGTGAGTGAAGACTTAAAAAGGAAAGCAAAAACTTGACTTTGCTGCTGCTTATTTTTATTGATTGGTTTAGAGTTCTTTTGGGGGGTTGCTACTGCTTTTAACTTGTGGATGTTTTCTGGTACAATACTAAGCAAGTCTACTGAGTAATCATAGGGTTCAGTGGGATTTACTCGTAGGAAAGTATGTCTAGAATTACAACCTTTAAGGTTCTATATTGTTTTTATTTTGTGTATCTTGCTTTGAGCAACTTACACAATGAATAATATAATTCTATATAATAGAATTATATAGAATTATTAATAATATAATAATGAATAATATAATTCATTATTATATTTGAATAAGCTGCATTTTCTTCCTTTTTTGGAAGGGAAAAAAGGGGGGATGTTCTAACATAAATCTATACAGTATTCTTCTGACTTGGGGTGAACAGTATTTTATTTTCATCATCAACAGTTTCTTTTTATTTCCTGGATTGTGTGTGCTCTGTGCTTAAAAAAGAATATGGAATGACATAGCAATCTTGACCCAGTGTCCGCCCTACAGCTTAACTTGTTTCACAGGATTGTTGCAAGGAGAAAAAATGTGACGGCCACACATATTTTCCTCAATGCCTGTTGGAAGAATCATGGCTATCCGCATGTGAATAATGAATAATAAAAAAGGGGTTGAGCAATGTATCAGGCCACATAGCAGGATAGTGGTTGAAGTGTAACTTGAAAGTCACAAGTACTTGAATGTCACAATGTACAACAGCCTATTTGTTAACTTTCTCAAATTGACGGCAGATTCATACAAAGGGATTATCACTTGATGGTTCATTATTTTAATTAACTATCTGCACATGTGTATTCTGCCATTCTTTCAAGGTGCTTGAGATGGTTTCCACGAGAGAGAGAAGGGGCTGTCTGCCCTTCTTAAGACCACACACAGGAAACCTTGTCTCAGGCCAAACTAGATGCTATGCAAAACACCCCAAATGAGCACCACATGTCTTGTGCCTCCACCTTTTGTGTTGTCAAGAAGAACTTACTGCATTTCTCAACCCCGTGCACCACATGACTGCTGCTGCTGATGGATCATTGGGTGCAGGAACATGGAATGCATGGTTTCAGAACACGAGATGAGTTTCCCACAGGGGAAACTAGATGCTGTAACTTCAGTTTTCAGTGACCACTACATATTGACCAAACTTGTTCAGTTCACAGGCAGTGGCCCAAGGTCACCTAGAGGACTTCATAGATAAATGTAGATTTGATCTCAGGTCTTTCTATTCCTTGTTCAATACTTCTAGAATTGATTGTTAAGTCACCTGTTTGGCTCTTTACCAACCTCCTTTATTTTTCCCACTTCAGAGGATACTCTCTTTAGAAATATGTCATCCTCCCCCACCACCAAGTCTCGTGATTTCATGAGTTTTACTTTCTTTCAAAAAGAAAGGGAAGTAAGAGCAGTAAGTTGATCCAATAACACCAACTCTGGCAATTGTGAAAGTATTCTATTTTCACTATCCAGTTTGTGTAATCCATTGTGAGAAAAATTAAAGACCACGCAAACTTAAGTTTCACAAAAATGCTCTGTTCTTGTCAGATCTCCACCAGCAACGTCATAGCTCAGTGAGCAATTGCCAGCTTCCCAGCGCATCTCCCGAGAGCTGTCACACTCCTCATCCATCATAATTGAGGCAGTCCACCTGCTATGGAGGGGTGGGGGGGGGTCAAACTTTCAATTGTAATGATTGCTGAGATGCGATAGATATCTCTTGTCATACCCTTCATTTTCATGTTAGTCTTGGATTTGGAAAGGTCAAAACAGAAACTTCTCTTCTGATACTTTTGCTAAGTTGGCATTTGCTGTTGGTCCAGTTTCTATCACAGCTTGAGTTACTGCTCCTGATGCACATTTTCCTGAAGGACATGGGGATTTTTGTGATTTGGAAGATATATTTTCTGTGCAGCACAATTCTACACATGTCTCCTGAGAAGTATGTCCCACTGAGAAGTATGTCCCACTGAGCTCTGTGCAACCTTGTCCCAGTAAGCAAGTCTAGGACTACAACCTTAATGTTATAGGAATGTGCGTATTCACTATTAACAAACAACTGGTTTTGTTTTAGACATAAGATTAAATCTTCATGAGTGGAAACACAGCTCTCATAGTAGTGGATTCTGCTGTAATTTTAAGAAGTAAAAATATGTGGATTCTGCTGTAATTTTAAGGTCAAAAGGTTTTCAAATGAGTAATTTGGTAACTTCCTTGTTGAAGTCAAGTAACAGCATTTTAAATATATTTTGTATATATTTAGAAATCGCATTTCAAAATACACATTTTCCCAAGGCAGAAGACAAAAAAATTTAAAAACCCATATAAACATCTAAAATTTCAAAATACACAGGGACAACAAACAAAAAGCTGTAAAAGAGTAATAGAAATATTTCAATTTAGTTAACCAATCTAGCATAAAATTCAAAGCAGAGTTATGAGAATAACATAAAACACTAATTTACCCTCTTAATTAAAAACCATCTGAAACAGATGTTTCACTTTTCAAGGCCAGCCTAAAAGAAATCAAGGAGGGAGCCAAACAAAAGTCTTGTGGAAGAACCATAAATTTGGGCCTATGGCTGAAAAGTCCCCTTTTCTTGTGGCCACCAACCCAAACACCTCTCCCATTGAACACTGAAGCAGGGCTTCAGTAGCCCATCTAGATAGTCAGGTAGGTTCATCTAATTGTAGGTGGACCTTAAAGCTGTATGTGTTGATAGAAGTTTTTTGTTAATACCTAACAAAAATAGGTTTTAAAAATACCACAAACTATTCATGCATTGTCCTCAAGCCCAGAATTAACACTTAGAATACAGTATATGTTTAAAGACTTAAACTATGGGATACAGTGATAAATGCCAGAAAAAAACTGTGCTCCTGGTAATTTGAGCTTGGGGGAGTTAAAACAATTTTGCTTTTTCCACCACTGGCTTGCTGACTGCAGCCTGCTTACCAGAACAACAGAGCACGTGGAAAGCTCTTGAGAACAGAAACTAGTTCCAATTGCATAGTCTGTCCTTTCTTCTGCCTAGTTTTTTCTTGGTCTAGCCAGAAGGTGATATTACTAGGCCAGGATATCTGGAATGCTCCTGGGAAGGTTAAAAATAGGTTAAAGATGGCCAATAAAACCCTGGTATTAGCTCAGGAAACAGCAATACACTGCCCAGGCAGAATCTAGGGACTTATATTGGGAAAAGACTGACTTCTTTTTTCCCTTCATGGACTTTTTTTTTTTTTTTTTAGTCTTCTGCATATAATTTATGTTAGATGCTTATTTGAGGGTCTGTTCCCTTCCTTATGGTCCGTAAATGTTATGACATTCTGATCTTCAGGGCCTTTGCATCTTATTAGATTTATCTTTGCATATATTAAGCCTAACTGCAGTGAAATTTATGGTAATGGTGAATTTTACAAACTGCATGGAACAGGAAATATGTAAGTCACAATTTATACACTTCTTGCTAACGCTGCAGTATTCACAGACTGACTTTAATATATATATTCAAACAATGTTCAAGATCACATTTAAATCCAGGAATGAAACTGTCTAAAACCTGGGTTTTTAGTTAAATCTCTGGGGCACAATTCTTCCCTGTGAAAGGACAAGCACCCACCTAATGAGGAATCCTCACGGGCTTGTCTCTCCCCTTACATCACTCAGTATAGGCACCAGATAAACCAGCTAAACAACTAGATAAATAACGTACGTACACCACTATAAATAAATAAAATATGTATGCCAAGGGAACTGGAGTAGCATGCTCCCATCCTGCATACCATAGGACCTTTGTTTCTGATGGAGGACCTTTCTTAGTGTGATTTATTGTTTATATTCAGTAACAGGCATGGTGATCCTATGACAACCTGTAGATGCTTTAGATTCCCAGATCTGAGATTGGAAAAAAGCTCTGACTTTGGAGCTAGCAATCTGTGCTCAGAGAGCTCTTGCTTTCACAGAAGGAACTGTGTTGGTTGCTTCTCTGAGGTTCTAAGACTGACCTTAGAGAAGGAGTAAAGGAATCTGGGGATGGCAGGAAGGGAAGGATGCTGGATTCAGTGGGATTACCTGTATCCTAGTGTTGTTCCAGTTTCCTTCCTTTCCTGTCAAAGCACTGCAGCTAGATGGCAATTGGCTTTCATGGTGAGAAAAGCGGGGAACTGAAGATCACCTCCATATGCCTTCCACCCCCACATTAGATGGCCATAATCCTCCAGGTCTGGAGGCCTGTGGATTATGCCCTTCATGTTAAAAAAAAAAGCAAATTGGAGGACCAATTCTACAAAACAGAGTGGATGGTTCTGCAAATCATAATAATTATTAGCATACATATTTTTAAAATCCATTCCAATCAGAAGTAAAGAACCAGCTCTATTTCCTTATCTACTTACAAATATTCTTATTCAATCACTTTCCCATGGAAGGTAAATTGATGAAAGAGTTTTGTTTACAGAACATTGAAAAACACAGAGCAGAGGCCACTGAAGTTCAAAACTGAATTTGCAGCATTATGGAAGCACTCATAAAATGTGACTTTACTCCCTGGCAGTAAAAGCAAAAAAGTTGGTCCATCTAATTCAGTTGCATTTCTCTTACCCCAATGGTGGCAGGGGAAAATAACACATCCCAAGCAAAACAACTTTAATTTTAAACAAGTAAACTAAAAAAGCAAAGCTTTTTACTCCCAGCCAGGTGCTCTATCATGTTGATCTATCCAATTCAGTTGCATTTCTCTCACTCCAGTGGTGACAAATATTCTGGGCAGAAACAAACCACAAAAGCACTTTCTGCTGCTTTTGGTCCCCAGTGACCTGTACACAGGAGTTCTGATTGGTGATCATTGTGGGGACGGGGGTGCATGTGAAGGGGAAGCTGGGAAAACTGGTATTAGGAGAAATCAAGCAGCACAGTCAAGGATCAGCCAGACATCTGCAAGACCTCAGATTCTTCCAAGCACAAAATTATGAGAGGCAACAATTCTGCTAGAACCAAAATGAACCCTTACATAATAGGGAAGGCTGATGTTGAACTGAGGGCTGCCTTCTTGTGAGGAGTAACTTCTCCATGGGCCCACATGGGCCCTTGGAACCTAATGCTCCTTTCTCACTCTGATTTCTTGCAGGGCATCTCCTTCAAGAGGGACTACATTAATATGGAGAGAGCCTTGGACACACTTCTGAAGATCCATTACTGCTTTCGATATGTGTCCTTTCAGGTTGTCTGGTCAAAAGATTACAGCTTAGTTTCCCCTATCAAGACCTAGCGTATTTCATCAGGCCACTGGCTTCATGGTGGTGGCAGTAGTCTGGAAGCAGGCAGCAACCCATTAATGCTGCTAGAAATATTCCATGGAGGATTCGAAAGAATATTTCAGTGAAACATTACCTAGTACAGCAATTTTGATTTTCAGCTGTGAGATTGCAAGTCAACACGGCAAATCAAACCACAACAGAAATTGCTCATTTCCACTAAACACTCCGATATTCATACAGTATTAATAATACTTCAAATAGGAATGAGAAAGCAAAAGGCACAAGTGTCCAAACAGTTTCTTGTTTATTTTGACCAATTGCCATTAAACTTTAATTAGATCCATGTAAACAGTTTACACAGAGTAATCTGTTGTATGCATGCAGTTTCACAGTATAGTTGTACGCTGCTTCCAATTCACCAAAAGTGTTTGCAAAGTGATGTTATGCAGAAAAGTGATATTCAGCATGTTGCTGTGTGTCTCCTTGCTGCAAGCTGCTCATACATCTTGCAAGCAGAGAAAGCCAGAGGATGTGATTCTCAGTGTAGGTGCTGGGGCAATACACAAAACTTCAAAATGACACTTGTCAGCAATGCACTCTGAATATACCAAATCTCTGACTTAGAAAAGAACTACTCCCATTTATAACATCACTGAGCAATTACTACTACAGAATAAATTGCACTATAAATTTTACTTATGTGTTTGATCCCAGACACAAGGAATTAACATGCCCAATATTGCACTGTAGGGATGTAACCGTAAATGTCTTTACTACAATGCCCATCCTACTGAAACCATTATTTACTTCTAAGTTATTATGTTCAATTTTGAAGCATTAATTTGGAAGATAGAGGTTTTTCTGCTGGGAAGATTTCATATGTTTGTTCCCTTAGAGTCAATGGCCCCCTTATGCCTGCCCTTGAGGTATTTTTCTGCTGATATTGCCAGTTTCCACCCCATTCTTCAAGAATGCCTAGCTATCTGCTTGTGTGACCTGCAGCCTTTTTTTTGCTAGAACCCCCCTGAGTCACTTTCTTATGTTTCTTTTGGTGAAGACCTCTTTTTGACTTCCCTTAAAGTGAATGAAAGAACGCTTAGAATCCTGAAGATGATCGAGAAGAGCAATCTGGCATAGCTGGGCACCTTTTGTTTCTTCATTCTTAATCCAAACTTCCCTTGCTCTTCACTGCCATCTACTGGGGGAAATCACAAAGCCAATATTATAGGCTCTTCATCTTTGTGCTATAATAATAATAATAATAATAATAATAATAATAATAATAAGCTACCCAGAAAACATCTACAATCCTATGTTATATCATGGCTTTTAAAAATAGCATGAAGGAAATGAACCACTCATTCTACAAGCTGGTAACTATCCAGTGATTATAGCTAAGCATTCAGAAAACAGCATAAGAATGGTCCAAGCAAAGTTAAACATTTGTTAACTTCTATTGATTTCATTTGGCAAGTCAACCAGGTGCTCACACTCTTTCACTGAAATCAATGAGGCTTAACACTGCCTGATCTTGCCATGATTGTGCTCCCCATTTCTGTTACATTCTGTGAAGTTTTTTTGCACACCTGTGCTGTGCTAAAAATCAGGGCAAATGAGCATTACATTTAAGAATATAACAGCTAGAAATGTTTCATACATGGAAAAGCATCGGGTTGGTTCCAGATGCAATTAGCCACCCTTCTAATAGCAAATGCAGGTTGTGAGTGCCAATAGAATCAAAGCCAGTTCAGGGCTACTGAAAAACAAGGATCTGTTCTGAAGTTTGCAGAAGTTCAATACACATATCGTGAACAGAGCCAGCTAGAGCCAGGGATCAGACTAGATGACCCGGAAGGCCCCTTCTGACTCACTCTGTTTCTATGTTTCTACATGCACACTCATAAATATATATATATATATATATATATATATCCCCTTCCAAAAAGAACCCCATATCAGGAGTGAGCATGCCAGAGAGCCATGAAACATTGAGTGTTAAGAGAAGAGAAGAGAAGAGAAGAGAAGAGAAGAGAAGAGAAGAGAAGAGAAAAGTGAGGAAGGAAGAGAAAGCTTGGCTTGCTATTCTTATAGGTTATATTATTTCTGGAGAATGGCTGGGATCCCGAAAAGGAGCAGTTCTACTAAGAGGTGAAAATATACGGTGTAATTTTACTGCAGAGCCTACAGATCAATCACACAGAACAATTTACATTTCAGTTTAGGCATGATATGAGCTGCCCAAACCAGCCTGAGATACTCCACCAAAGGTGATTGCATACTTTGTCCTATTAGGCATTTTTAATCCATTGTGAATTTTGCAGCTTAGCATGATACACAATAAAGTCAGTATGACTGCAATACTATGCATAGTTGCCCAGAAACAAGGTTCATGGAACTCTGTAGTACTTACTTCTGACTGTATAAGGTCAGTTCATAAAGCACATGGAACTTTAATGAAAGATCTACAGCAAGTGGAAATGTCACCATTCAATTTTAATTAGAAGTGCAAACAAACTTTCAAAGACGTCATATACATTGCTAATGCAAAGTAAGAACACCTTCAAAGAAAAGGAAAGATGCATCCTGTCACTGACTGATGAATTCCCTTACTGATTTATGCTAATTTTTCACAAATATTAGTGAAACTCAAAAGTCTCATTATCATCACATTGACCTTGCTCGCAGGAAATAACAATAGCAACCCACCCACTATATAATCCATGGGTTATATGTTTGATTGTTACATGGGTTGTGAAGTGGGATGTCTGAACCCAGGTGATAGGTTGCTTAGGGGTTAAACAACCCAACAGTTAATCCACAGTTTGTTATCTCTCCTCATCCCCAACAGCCCATGGATTATTTGATCCATTGGCCATTGTTATATGGAAGCAGCCCAATTCACTTCCTAGAGCAAGGAGAGTCCATCAGTGCTCTGGAAAGTGAGGCAGTAACCCACCCCACCCCATGCATACTTCATTACACCACTGGTGCTCTTCAAGAAGGAAAAAAGAGAAGAAACCAGTCCTAATCCATAACCCCATCTACTCATCCCTCAGCAGTTTGTAAATAAGCTGTTTGCTGCTACACCAACAGAACAAATTGTGCTTGCTGAGGTGGAGCAAAGATGTAGCAGCTTCTCCTTCTCCTTTCCTTGTGAATAAGAGGCAGATGATGACAAGCTGACAATTACTCTTGCTCTAGTTCATTGAATTAGGCCACAGTCCTTGGCATGTTTAAAATTAAGAACATAAAAGCATAAGAAAAGCCATGCTGGACCATATGAAAGGTCCATTTAGTCCAGCAAACTGTACACGTGGGGGCAAACCAGCTGCCTACAGGAACCCTCAAGCAGGATCAGAGTAAGGTGATCAGAAGTGAAAACAATATTCCAAGTGTAGTCACACTGAAGATTTCTGTATAAGGGGAGTAATATCTTGGCAGTTCTGCTTGATGTTACATTGGCCATTCTCCAGTCTTCTGGTACAAGGACTGATTTTAGAGACACATTAAATAGTTTGGTAAGAAGGTCAGCAATTTCATGTTTGAGTTCTTTGAGAACTCTAGGATGGACACCATCCGGGCCAGGTGATTTACTGACTCAACCCTGTCAGTAGGGTTGAGAATTGCATCTTTGTCACTATTATCTGCCTTTATTCTTCAAACTCCCTTCCAGAATATTTAAACTCAGGGACAGGTATCCGTTTTTCCTCTGCTGTGAAGACTGGCAAAAGAATTCTTTCAGCTTCTCTGCAATCTCCTCATCCCCTACATAATGTTCCTTCAATTCCACTATCATCCAGTGGTCCAACTGCTTCTTTAGCTGCTTGCTTTATTCTGATATATTTAAAGAATTCTTAATTGTGTTGTTATCAGTGTGCTCCTCACACTCTTTCCTTGCTTCTCTGATTGTCTGCTTGCATCACCCTTGCACAAGCTTGGGGTCCCTTCTGCTCCCCCCCCCCACTCTATTTGGGCAAGATTTTCATTTTTTAAAGGAAGCTTTCTTCTCCCTAATGGCTTCCTTGACTATTAACCATGCTGGTGATTTCCTGGACTTGGTGCTTCCTTTTCTCACTTGTGGTATGCATATTACCTGTGCCTCTATTACCGTACTTCTGAATAATCTCCAATCACTTTGAAACTATCAAAGTTAGATTTGGAGCCAGGAATTTTCACCCATATTGCTTCTGTAGAGGAGTCTTCACACTTTAGATTATTAACTCTGCTGGACTCTATGCTTTCATTAACATAGAGGACAATACCTCCCCCAGTATGCCCTTCCCTGTCTTTCCTATACTGTTTATATCTAGGGATGACCATATCGCATTGGTTATCTCTGCTCCACCAGGTTTCCATAATGCCCACTATATCTAGCTTCTCCTTTATCACCAGGGACTCCAGGAGTGTGTGTACATACATGAAGGCTTAAATTACGCCTCTTCAGTCTTCTAATCTGTCCCAAGGGCCCAAACTCAGGTTAAGTTAAAAACAACCTTACTGTTGGTTTAAGGAACTCATTTAAAGTAACATGTGGTTTTGAGGCTTATATTGTGGGTCCTTCAGCCCTGCCTCAATTTTATATATTGCTCCTGTTAAAAAAGATTGGTTGTAGACCATGGAAGGAGGCTTGGCACTAATAGTGTAATCCTATACATCTCTAGTAAGCCCCTTTAAGTTCAAGCAACTTACTATCAGGTAAGTGATTGTTCAATTGCAGCTGAAACACTACCATTGTCAGAGGAAATGGGGAGAAGATGATAGTCCTTGTCCTTCCAATTTTCCGCTTTTTCTTACTTCCTCACCCTTTCACATCATTTGCCAGTTGAAAAGAAAATCCTAGTGAGTTTTTCTGAAGATTCTAAGATGAGCTGACATCTGCAGGTATATTTTTTGTGTTAGCAGAGAAGACACATGAAATAACATTTCTCTCCAAGAATCCCCTGTAGATTTCCTTCCACAAATACCTTGCACAACTCTTGAGTTTTGTCCTCAGCTCTGCTCAATTGAATTATGAAAGCTAGCAAGGAATGCACCAGACAATCACTGTAATTGTCTTATTTTGTACTCATTTTTGTATTTTTATTTGGGGGGGGTAGTGCTGCCCACTATACCTAACAGTGAATCTGCATTGTAGAAAAACCTAAGTTCCAAGTAGGGTGCTTTATCATTCACCCTTTTCCAAAATCAACTTCCTTTTAAGTCTTGTGCTCACAGGAATAAAATAAGCAAAATGTAGCATTTGTCATATGTGAAGGGAGAAGAGAATGAATGAGTCAGGCAGGAAAAGATACGACACTGAAGCTGCTCAAGCTGGCCTGTCAGTTCCCCCTCTGTTACTCTTATAGTTCTTTGTGAATGAAATGGAGAAAGAGAAGCCCCATAATTGATGGCATCTCTTCTCTGGGAGAGGCCCTTCAGTTTCTCCTTCAACATAGCTGCTGGACTTTTTTGTATATTCCAAACGACAAAACCATTTTCTCCTTGCGATTAAGATCTTAGGTTGAAATTCTCATGTTTTCTTGCACAAAAGAAGTTCCCAAACATTTTGGGCACATTTGGAATTGTATTGAACATGGTGACTGTGGATCTAGTTCCTTCTCCTGATTTTTCTTTTATTTCTTAAGATTTTTCTTAAGACTCCTGTCACCCCAGCCCTGGACCCTGACCCGTGTGCGCACGCGCGCACGCACACACTGCTTTGCATGTAGGTTCTTGGACAAGTAACATGCCTTTCAGTCTTACCAGTTTGGCTTATCAGTGGCAGCCATGTTAGCCATTTTGTGAAAGCACCCATAAACACTCTCAGATGGAGACAGTTGGCTCAAGCAGTAATAGGTGACAAAAAAAGGATTGGAGAAAAAATCTGCTCACACAACTCACCTGCTGTCTTCAGGTGGGGTGGAGGTTGGTGTCCCATCGCCACCCATCAGCTACCAAGCTAGTTGGCTTTTGTCTGTGGAAACAGCGCAAGTATGCTGTCCTTCACTAATGCAATAAAATGCTACAGGCTGACCTTGGCTTTAAGTCTGCTCTCAGCCAGTTTTACCCCAAGAGGAATTCAGAAGAATCAGAGGAAATTAACCCAGAGAGGTGTAAGTTAAAAGGCCCTTTGGCCAGCACCTTTTCCCCTCAGTATGATTTTAAAAAGCAACACCTGCCCCCACCCCTGCTTTCCTTAGTGTTGATTGTCTGTCATCTTCAAGATTCTCATAGACCTGCCTGCCTGTTTTTTATGTGGAAGATTTAACAAGTAGCTTGTCTTCTCATACAGCCACACAGTCCAACACTTGAGGAATATTATTCCATTTCATAGGCTCCTCATATTGTTATGCAGAATGGATAGATTAAATCTCCTGTGCTAATTGTTACTACTGTTTACCACATCTCTCAGCCATATCCATCTATGATGAAGCTGACAACAAATCAATATGTAATAATTAGGATTTCCATTAATGGTTATTGCACTGGAATGCTCTCTGTGGGGTGTGTCTCTGCTGTTATTGAATACAGGTGCTCCTGTGTGTTCCTGGAAATCTGGGTCCCTTACATAGATCTTAAAACATTCCCCCACCACACACACACAATTAAGAGTCCTTTCCCCTTTTATTTAAACCCCTTATGAATGTATTACCCTTTTATGATCCCTCAGCTTAGTAAACCCTTCCACACTGCACAAAAGGCTGCCATTCCTAAATGCTTTGTGCTGATGAACATTTGCTACCTATAGTAAAGTAACACTGAGACTTATGTAATATTATCAAACAGCACCAGAGAGCAAATATTGGCATTTACATTCTTTTCAGCCGGTGAACATGCATTTTAAATGTATATCTGTTGCCTGGTTGCATTCAGGAGATATTTGTAAATAGCATCATTATTGGACATCCAGCAAGAAGGGCAATGAGATCTTGGAATTTCTAGAAAATGAAGCTAGGAATGATTGGTTCCTCTTGATCACCTGACTGTCTGGGTTGGAGGGTTCTAGAAAATGAAGCTAGGAATGATTGGTTCCTCTTGATCACCTGACTGTTTGGGTTGGAGGGTTCTGCCAAAACCTCTCCATGCCTGTTGGGCTGAAGAACCTGCAGCTCTTTATCTGACCAGAAGGGCTTCTACAGAAACAGCAGATAAGAGGTTACTGAAATGTTCCCGACTGGACCACTTCAATCTACAGTTGGGGGTTTACCAGGGTGAAAATCCCTGTGCTGAAAGATCTCCCTGCTAATAAAGGTGGGAGGGGAAAAGCAAGCGAGAGAGATCGTTGTCAAGGCACTCTTCTAATATAGCCTTCTTCCTGGCATACCAGTTCTGTGTTTTCTGATTCCACCCACCACGTCCACAGCAGAGTGTCCAAAAGCTGTGATTCGCCACTACTAGCTGCAGCCTGGCATTGCATTGTCCAGGAATATTTTTATCACTTGATGAGAATTGGGCTCTAATGGCTCTCAAGCATACTGCTATTGGAGGACAGTACTTTCATCCCAATAAATTCAATCAAATCGCCCTGGATTAAGTTAATTTCAAAGTTAATGATCTTCTGTGTCACAAATAGCTAAAGAGAGTTTTGATAGGGAAACAGAAATATGCCTGGATGTCATAAGAGTGTTTATCTTAAGGGCAACTCTGCAGGTCAACTGCTCACTGGCTTTGGGACCACCACACACTGCAAAGGGATTTGGTACAAGTACTGGGACTTTCAGCAGGTTTTGATTTCCTCAATCATATATTCTTCTGGACTGCCTGATAGGTTAGTGGAGGTTCTGGTCACAGATTGTATGTTCTAGAAGGGATGTCTGAAGGACTTTTGCTTGATGCTATGGCCAGCTCAGACCCCATCAACATATATGTGAAGTTAGGATTTCTGTCCCAATGTGCACTGTGTGTGTGTGTGTGAGAGAGAGCACACATTAAAGTTGCAATATATATATCAGTCCATATACATTAGTCCACATTTGCCACTTTAATGCCCATTTCCCAAGTTTGGAAAGAATCTTTTTAGAGTTCCTCACTGTCTTTTTAATGTTGTTTTAATAAAACAAAACAAATTTCAATTAGACTAAATAATTTGGTGTCATTGGCAAGCTTAGCCAACTCACTGTTCATCAGATCTTGTATGAACAAGTTAAAAAGCACTGGTCCGCATGAAGATTTAAAACCTTGGATTTACTGTTTACTTCCATCAATGGCGAGAGTTGGTCACTTACTCCTGGCCCAGGCTTCTTGTTCTTTAATCAGTCACTGATCCACAAGAGGGCCTCTTCTCTTATCCCATGACTGCTCTTTGCACAGGAATCTTTGGTGAAGGATTTTGTCAAAAGCTTTCAAAAGTCCAAGGAAACAAAGCCTACCAGATGATCTTCTCCTGCATGTTTGTTGATGCTCAAAGAACGCTAAAAGATTAGTGAGACCAGAATGGCATAAACCATGTTTATTGTTTTTCAGTAAGGCTTGTCCTTCGATATGGTTGATAATGTTATCTTTAATAACACATCTACAGGTTTACCCAGAATAGATTAACCCACCTATAATTGCCTCAATCCTCCTGAATCCCTTTTTTAAAATGGCTTTTTATTAGCCACTTTCCATTCTATTAGCTTGGGCTTATCAGAGGCCTTTGATACATATTTTAATCAAAGATCAAAAATTACACATTTGAATTCTTAAACTCTGGATAGGATACTATCAGTTTTCAGTTTGTCAATATTTGTAACCTCACACAAACTGAGTGTTGCTTAGAATATGCCCAGTCTTTTCTATGTACAGGTGTACACTTTTTATAATTTAGGCTATAATAGCATCTAACCTAGGACCATGAATTGGAATACTCTTTTCTGTTTCTTACATGCTTGAAATTGTGCTATCTTTGCTATATATGTATGCATATGTGTATGCATGCATCTTACTTTTGTTAAACTGTTTCTATTTTTTTTACCCTGATTATTCAGAATAAATAGTGCACACAAAATTATCCAGCTACTTGAAAACACACTACATTTGATATGGATTAAATTGAATATAATATTGAGAAGAAGAAAGCCACTGGAGTTAAATACTAAAGTTGTGCATAAGTCTCTGTCCATTTTACATCTTGCAGTTGTGTTGTTCTAATTAATCCTACCTGTCTGCTGTAAAGAAAGGGATGAAGTGACGGCAGCTACAATACATTCAGAGCCAGAGTGTAATCTGATTAACCTATTCCCCTTCATGGAGTATTAAAAGTCACCTCAAAGCAGTCCAGAGGGTGATAAATGTGTGGGCAGAAGAATTTTGGAATTGTGCCAGAGCATTAACATAAATAAAGGATCCCTTTTAAATAGGACTGAGTGGAAAGTCACACAATTTTAAGTGAATATTTTTACTTAGGGTAAAATGTTGGCCAATTTGTTGGTGTTGCTCACCCTTGCTTTCACTGACCTGTGGTGGCATCATCATGCAGGCAAATCTGATTAGCTGTGTAGCCACATCACACCAGCCTGTTCAGTATGTGATTCCTGATTGGCAGGGATCACCCAGTTGACCATTCCATGAAGAACTAGCTGGGTTGAGGGGAGATGCTACCAAAGGAACAGAAGGCAACAATTTCACTGCAAGAAGGTCAATGTTTGCTCCATTTTTTCTTACAAGATTCTCACCTTTGTGAGTGCTTTGACCTTTGGTCAAATACTTATGACATCCCTGTTTCCAGTACATACAATGATTCCTTCTCAGGACATAAGAAACAAGGGGAAACACCTTTTATAATCTACAAAAGCAGTAAAATTGTTTTGAAATAACATTGGCAACCCCAAAACACAAGACATCGTTGCACCGATTCAAACTTCTGGAGAAAAAACCCAGCAGAATAGCAAGTAGATTGGAATAAAGTACTTTAATCTTCTCTGACTTTAATTAAGTTAAACTTATGGGCTGCAAGCCTGAAGAGGTTTATATTGGAATCAAATATCTCAACAGGCAGTTTTTCCTGATCTTGTCTGTCTCAACCATGCTTATGCGCTTGCTATTTAAAACCTGCTACAATATCAGTCCTAGCAAAGGCACCACCAAAGTTAATGCAGATCACCTACTGAAGTTAAATTAACCTTCCTGCTATTCAATAGGGTTTTTTTTTTAACACACACAACCACAAACTGACATTGAACGGTTCCACTGCAGGAGCTGCCTAGCAAATTCTCGCCCTGGGATCCATCCAGAGAAGGGACTGGAATCTTTAGTTATATTTCAAAACTTTCAGGGTGCCTCCAAACAATCTTCATTCAGTTACCTTTCTGCTTGCTAGCTCCTTAATTTAGCACCCAAACCCCCAGTGGCACACTGAGCTTTGCTATTCAGTGTTGTTATCTCCAGCACCAGATTCACCTCTAGATATAAAGACAAAGTAGTTGGAAAACCAAGTCAGCCAGTTTCTGCTCCCCCTAAATAGGGGTGGACCATTTGTGGCATTCCACATGCTTTGGCCTACAATTCCCATCTGCCCAAACCAAAATGAGGGATGATAGGAGTTGTATACCAAAATATCAGGAGGACTACAAGTGGCCCACAAATTCCTTAGAGGACTTAGCATAGGAGCAGGGCTGTATAAGCACCATACTTAATTTCTACTTCCAGGCAATTCAGATTCAGTACCTGAATTCAGTACTTCCAGGCCATTCAGATTCAAGATTAAATCCTATAAACTGTCATAATTACACAAATGTGAGATGACTTACATAATTCTGCCCATTTTGCATAATTTGAATTGCAGTCCAGTTCCTGTTCATGTGAAATTAATCACATTCAGCACAATGGGGTTTATTCCTAGATAAGTGTGTGTATAATTGCAGCCTGATTCTGCCCTTTAAAATACTGTATCCTGTTTTTTTCTGATCATGAACTGGGCCAAATAGTCACTGCAGCCCTACTTTATAACCTTACCTCAGCCAACCCCTTTGGTTTCTGAGATCTCAGGGGGCTTTTTTCAGTCATGCTGACAAGTATACCTTGGCTTGAAACTTGCTTCTTTAGAAAAAAAAGCCGGCCGGGGGGGGGGGGGAGCGGGGAAATTCATGAGAAAGTGTATTCTGTGCCCAGAAGCATATTCTCTGGTCTTTATGGAGCTCCTGCAGAATCAGGGTATTCCTGTAGCCCTGAGCAGAGACGTGCATTTTGAGGTAGCCGGTTTGCAGACTGAACAGTTTGCCTGCAGGAGAAAACTGCTCCCAACCGTTCCTGTAACGCTGGATGCAACGTCCTATGGGTGGCGGCGGGGACGGGCCTCCATGTTGGTGGCAGGTACGGAGGCGTGGGGCGCAGTGTGCCGGAGATGCGCTGCTCTTGGGAACTCAAGACAGCTCCCCCCCCCGTGACAGGTAACTGATTGGATTAAGAGGCCTGCCTGACAGCATGTCTGTTCAGCCACACTGGCTAATCAACCTCCCTGTCCTGCCTGCTAATAAATCCTGCACTGGGGACCATTCCGCTTGATGATCTCTCCTTGGGGAGTTTTTAAGGCTTCTCTCCGAGAAAACTACTCCGAGTCTATTAGAAATTGGAGCCGTGCAGTTGTCAGGTAGTCCCAGGGAGTCACGGGAGGTGCCTGTCACCCAGGTGGAGGTACCTATTACATATTCAAGCAACCACGGTGGTGCTGGTGGGAGGAGGCGGGAAGGATGGGGCAATCTTGGAGGGAAGAGAAATTGCAATCATGTTGATGGCACATACACCAACAGTTTTATAGTCCCAATTCTGTCACATCGACGGGCAGTGGAGGAGAAATACTGAGACACAATAGATCCCAAGGCAGAAAATGTGCCCGTCTTGTTTACCGAAGGATTAAGCAAAATGTAATTGTTCCTGGGCTGGAAGAAACGAAAGCACCTCGGCGGCCGCTTGCGTTTTCACAGCCAGCCAGGTTGAAAAAGCTACGAGCAAGCTGGCTCTTGACCCTCCAGATACAGTCTGTTGGCCTAATAATTCAGCGATAGGCGTATTTGACTTGATTTGCTGTGAGGGGGCTGAAGGGGAGGGGGAAGAGATTTCTTTCTGTAATGCATTTTGTTGCGGGAGGCTCCTGAAAGATGCGCCACATGAATAAATTAGAAGGCAGTAATTGTTGGATCTATAATATCTATATGGAAGATGTATAAATAAATTAAAGTTTTAATTATTTTACTGGATTGGCCATTGGAGAATGAGATAGGAAGGTGCCTAAAGACAAACCAAATGTAACCGGGAGATGAGAGAGAGATGCTTCCATCTCTGTTTAACGACTATGGATTTATTTTCTTCCATTGGCACAGAGGAGCATTAAAATCCAATTGCCTTTGTTGCTTAAGATTAAAAAAAGTTAATGAATTTTAGTTAATTGACAGCTGCCTCTCAAATAAGGCAGTGGGGACTGTAGCTCTTATTTTCAAAGTCCTAAGAAAAATGGGGGTGTTTTGCTTTATTTTATTATTATTCCCTTTAAAAACAAGTACATCAAACCCGTCTATAGTGTACACAATTTCCAAAAGAGGGTACCTGCTGAGCAATCATTTAGCAAATTATAAATACTCAACAAGCTGCCCAAAACACCAAACAAGAACAAATCCCCTTCTTAGAGCAAAAGAGGGAGAAGTGAAAACAATAAAAGACCTTCCTTCTAGCCACTCCTTCAAAGAGCAGCCTCCTAAATTTTCTCTTAGGGGTTATGTGGTTTGTGTAGTGGCAACAATGCATCTATTTGTGAGGGTCAAGGTATATTAAAGATCTTCTGTTTAACAAGCATGACTAGGAAGGGGCCACTGGAGAAGCAATCCTGTGGCAGCTGGATGCTGCCTGGATGGCCATGGGAAAAGTCAAGAGTCCCAGCTCCAGCCGCAGAAAAGCACTCCGAGGTCAGAGTGGGGTCTCCAGGGTTGGTGCTTCCTCCCTCCACCCACGTGACTGGCATGGCTCTTTCTGCACTGCAGCCAGAAGCCTGCCTTGGGGGCTGGGGCTGGGGGCTTGTTCCAGGGGCTAGAGAGGAGCGAGGCATGGCCATCCTGCCTGGCATTCTGGTGGCACTTGCAACACCCCTCCGTCTGAGCTGGTATAAAGCACCTGGCTGGCCAAAATTTACTTTCTGCATGATTTGGAGGGTGAGGGATGCCTGAAGGCAATCCCTGCCTCCGCCCTTCACCTGCCCTTCATGGGATGCTGGTACCTCTCCGAGGCAACCTTTGTTACATCACACTTAGGCTAGTGCAGCACGCTGCTTGGGGAGCTACTCCTGAAGCTTCCTTGACTAGACTGCTTCACTGGTGTCTCGCATCAGGACTGTACTACACCTGTCTTAAAATGCCTGCTCTAATCACCAGATGTTTTGCAAGTTCTATTCAAGGTATTGATTTTAACCATTAAGGCCCTAACCTGTTGTAGAACTGGACTATCTATCCTAAGACCTGTAGGAGACCACGGTGAGGGTGCCATTACCTACAAACTCCATTCAGTGGACACACTTGAAGGGGTTTCCTGGTGTATTCCTTCAAAACTATGGCATATGCACCCCCAGGAACTACAGTTGGCAGTTCCCCTCTCTTGGCCTTTAGAAAGGGTAAGGAGACACTGGAGTTCAATAAGGGAGAGGAGACACCAGTTTTGGGATAAAACCTAGCCACAACTTGTGTGATAGTTTGGAGAACTGGAGGCCCAGTCGCTATAGGTTAGTCAGGGAGCTGGCCTGACCGCTGATGCCATATTTAGTCCTCTAGACATTCAGCTCATATTTGAATGGGCCTCAGTGGGTTCAAGCATGAATCCCTCTCCCTGCCAGCTGGCCAAAATCTGATGAAAGTTCTCAGTCCTGCCGCATACCCTCAATCTGGGTGTGCAGCCCAACTCCTCCTCCCTTTGATCCATCTTTGCTGATGCTTTGATAATTGTACACAAGGCATACTATATAAGGTGCAAAACTCGAAGTTTATATGACGGCTCCTGATATTCCCAGAGAAAGTGCATGCCACTTCTTTGCTAATCTGGTTGGCATGAAAAAAAAAAATCCTGTGGAACCCACAGTAAGACAACCAGCATCTGTCTGCATTTTCCTGCATCCAAATGGGGAGAGGGACATTGATTGTGTTGCCAACTCAGCTGGAATGAGACCAGGCCGTGTGCAGCAGGGCCTGGCATAGGCCAGCTCCAGATGTGTCTCCTCCTTCTTCTATTTATTTATATCCTGCCATTTCCCAAAGTTGGGGACTCTAAGCAGGGAAAATTTGCCTTTGAAATCTCATGATGGCATTGCACGCTCTCCTTCACCTTCCACTGGACTGGTGCCCCTTCTCTGACACTAAGTGTAATGGGCCCAACTTTCTAATTTAGTTTTTCCAATTATATGTTTAATGTTTCCAGTGTTCTTTTTATTATTGTTTTATGGTTCTATTATTTTAAGTGGCTGTGTACTGCCTGGATGGCAGCTTAGTGGATAAGAGGGCATCTCAATGTTAAGAATAAAGCAAGGAAGCGCTCGAGTCTAGCTGCCTGCACTGACTGACTTGCCCAAAAGATAGAGCAGTGAACTCCACCTCTGATTTTTTTTTAGTTTTGAGTAGGGATTGCATCTCAGAAGTAGAGCAAATGATTCTGGAGAAGCGCTTTTCCAAGCAGTGGCAACTGGAGGAATTTGGGTGGCCCACAAAAATTTTTTTATTTTTATTTTTCGATTTATATCCTGCCTTTTTCCTACAAAGGGCTCAAGGCAGCTTACATCATTCTCCTCCTCCATCTTATCCCCACAACGACAACCCTGTGAGGTAGGTTGGGCTGAGAGTCTGTGACTGGCCCAAAGTCACCCAGTTGGCTCCATGGCTGAGCGGGGACTAGCACCCAGATCGCCTGAGTCCCGATCCCATGCTCTTCACCACTACACCACATGACTGACAGACCCTATGGAAGGACCGTAGGCTTGCTGCAAGTCAGAAAAGGTGGACTACTGGGTTCAAGGGCCAATGGCCCATCTCAGTGAAAGGCAGTTCCAGAGAAACAAGGTATCATGGTTTTCACTGTGTTTTCTATTGCAAACCATTCTGAGAGCATTTGCTATAGAATGTTCTATAAAAACTTTAAATACATACACACATACTACTCTTGGTCAACAAAATGAGATTATCCTTTGAAAATAAATAAATAAAGCCATTTATTTTTTAAAGTGGTAGGAATAGGAAGAAGGCTTGGATTTTACATGTTTGTATGTGTGTGTGTGTGAATGCGCACATGGTCATACAGTACGCGCACACCGATTACTTAATGCTTGACTCCTGTTAGCTGAATATGTGAACAAGCTCCATAAGAGGTGACATCAAGCGATGTCCGTATTAGACTTCTGATGCCGGACTACTTTTCACACACGCAAGAAAAAATGCTGCTTCTGTAACAGCAGGAGTCCATTAAAAAAGAAAGAAAGAAAGAAAGAAAGAAAGAAAGAAAGAAAGAAAGAAAGACACCCACAAGAGCTGCAAGCAATAGATAATTACAGAATCTATAATTTAAACAGCCAGTGCTTCTATGTCCTTTCATCCTAGTGAAGTGATAAAAATGCAACTATGGACCAATCCTAAGAAGAAAAAGTCAGTGCTTTCTACTCATCATAAGGGGAGTTTTGCTGATTTCAGAGGCAGGGCTTTGTGAACCTCAGCTGAAAATTTGCTTTTATCCCATCAAAGCAATTGTGGCTTTTCCTGGAAATTCTCAAGGTGTTTATCACATGGGTGAGGAACTCCCAAATCTGCTTCGAATTTTGCATCAGGCAAGGTTGTCACTGATGCTTTTTGTCTGAACTTCAGCGACAACCATTCTGGTTCCTGACTCCTGGCTGAGCAGATCAGAGGAAGCTGCCGCAGCTGGTCTAGGAACTATGGGGTATAAGCAGCTGAGCTCCCAGGTAGTGAGCAATCAGAGCAGGCAAATAGGGAGAGCAAAGAGGTGTTTAGAGGTGGAGCTCTGCTGGGGAGGTCCCTAATTTTTTTTTTACCTTGCTACTTCCCTCTTTTTACTTCCTTTCCCCCCTTAGTCATCCCCCCCACACACACACACTGTGTTTTCTTCCTTGTAACACACTCCCATGTGCTGGTAGGACTGGGTTGTTAGCCTTCAGAGAAGATGGAGTGAAGCACTAATTCTCACAAGAGGTCCAAAAAGGCATCAGGAAGAATGGACTAAGAAGACTTCACAGTGGTGGTGACCTGCAGTGTTTATGCAATGTTGTTTTCCTGCCTGAAGTCCACATGGCCTACACATGCAACAAGTGCAAGCTAGTAGCCCTACTAGAGGAAAAGCCAAGAACACTAGAGCAGAGAGTGTCCACCCTCAAGGAAATAATGATTATGAAGAGGTTTTAGACAGAGCAGTGGAACTGCATCAGCAAAGAGCAGTATAGAAGCTAGAAGTACAACAGCAAGCTGAGGCAGAAGAAGAGAATCCTGAGGGAAGGGAAAACGAGGCGGAAACTCCCTGGAAAAGGGTGACAGACAGTTCTTCTCCACCGAAGAACTAGAAGACACTCTGCACCAGTGGAAGCAGTGGAACTCTTGACCGCTTTCAGTTACTCGGGCAGCTTGCTGTGGAAGAACTGCAGGTCATCCTGTACAACACTGAACAAGAGGCTAGCAAGTATGAGCAATGATACCAAGGCTGCAGGAACAGGAAGAGAAGGGTGTTCACTGTGGGAGAGTCCTTGTTGTATGGAATGGAAACACATATGTGTCAGGAAGACCGCTGGACTCGTCAGGTTTGCTGTCTCCCTGGAGCACAGATCAGAGATATACCTGAAAGATCACCAAAGTTCATACAACTCATTGGCACGTATCCCTTCCTTCTTATACATGTGGAAACAAATGACACTGCCAATTGGAGCTTTGAAGAAATCACGTCAGTCTTTAAGGGAAAAAGTCAAGAACTTTGGGGCTCAGATAAATTTCTCTTCAATCCTTCTAGTTTGAAGAAGAGGAATGGCCAGGGAAAGAAAATGACTCCATGTGAATGTCTGGCTAGGAAGGTGATGCCAACGTGAGAGATTTGGATTCTGGGACCCCAGGCTACATTTCCTGGAAGATGTGCTGTTGGTAAGGGATGGGCTGCACCATACAAGGAATGGAAGTAATGTGTTTGACCACAGCATGGAGAGGTTTATCAGGAGGGCTTTAAACTGAATCCTGCAGGAGAATGAGAAGTAGACCTGGGCATAACAACAGACAAAGGCTTATGCACCACAACAGAGGAAGCAGCTTGAACAGTGCTCAGTAATGGTCTTCTAAAAATGCAGGAAGAAAGTTAGAGTATAAAGCACCTGGTCTTTGATGTCTATATACTGATGTCTGGAGTATGAGAAACAAACAGCATGAACTTGAACTTTCAATACAGGAGGATGAATATGGCCTGATAGGTATAACTGGGATGGGATGGGATGGGATGACTCGACTCCCATGACAGGAATTCAACACCTGAAAGATATAACCTGTTCAAGGAACAGAAAGTGGGGTGGAGTCACACCTTATGTTAAAGATACTTATCTCTGTAGAGAAATGCAGGAGGATGTGCTTAGTAGCCCCATGAAGAGCTTCTGGATTAATATAAATGGAGCAAGGAATAAAAGGAACATAGTGGTTGCAATCTATTACTGACCACCCTGTCAAGGAGAAGACAAGGATGAAACTTCTGAAAAGTAAAATGCCAGTGTTTCCAGGAGGCATGATGTTGTTGTTAAAGGGGACATTAATTTCTCTGATATCTGTAGGGAAACATTCTGCCAAACATGGCCCCTCCAAGAGATTCCTAACTTGTGTTGCTGATAACTTCCTCCAACAGAAAGTAGAGGAAGGAATAAGAGGAATGGATATCCTTGACTTGATACTAATCAGCTGGGAAGACCTAGAGGACAACATGGCAGCTACAGGAACTTTTGGGGAAAGTGATTGTTGTTGTTGTTGTTAGTCATGAAGTCGTGTCCAACCCATCGCGACCTCATGGACAACATTCCTCCAGGCCTTCCTGTCCTCCACCATCCCCCGGAGTCCACATAAGCTCACACTGACTGCTTCAGTGACTCCATCCAGCCACCTCATCCTCTGCGATCCCCTTCTTCTTTTGCCGTCAATTGTTCCCAGCATTAGGCTCTTCTACAGGGAGTCCTTCCTTCTCATTAGGTGGCCAAAGTATTTCAGTTTCATCTTCAGTATCTGGCCTTCTGAAGAGCAGTCAGGGTTGATCTCTAGGACTGACCAGTTTGATCGCCTTGCGGTCCAAGGGACTCGCAAGAGTCTCCTCCAGCACAACAATTCAAAGTCCTCAATTCTTCAGCGCTCAGCCTTCCTTATGGTCCAGCTTTCACAGCCATACATTGCAACTGGGAAAACCATAACCTTTACTATACACACTTTTGTTGGCAGGGTGATGTCTCTGCTTTTTAGTATGCTGTCTAGATTTGCCATAGCTTTCCTCCACAGGAGCAAGCAAGCTTTGCCATAGCTTTCCTCCACAGGAGCAAACAAGCTCCTTTTAATTTCTTGGCTGTAGTCCCCATTTGCGGTGATCTTGGGAGCCCAGGAAAATAAAATCTATCACTACCTCCATTTATTCCCCATCTATTTGCCAGGAAGTGAGTGGACCGGATGCCATGATCTTAGTTTTCTTAATGTTGAGTTTCAAGCCAACTTTTGTGCTCTCCTCCTTCACCCGCATCAAGAGCCTCTTTAGTTCCTCATCACTTTCTGCCATGAGAGTGGTATCATCTGCATATCTGAGGTTGTTGATCTTTCTCCCAGCAATCTTAGTTCCAACTGGTGATTCATCTAGCCCCACCTTTCTCATGATGTGCTCTGCATATAAGTTAAATAGGCAGGGCGACAGTATACAGCCTTGCCAAACTCCTTTCTCAATTTTGAACCAATCAGTGGTTCCGTGTCCAGTTCTCACTGTTGCTTCTTGACCCGCATATAGGTTACTCAAGAGACAAATAAGATGGTCTGGTACTCCCATCTCTTTAAGAACTTGCCACAATTTGTTGTGATCCACACAATCAAAGGCTTTAGCACAGTCAATGAAGCAGAAGTAGATGTTTTTCTGGAACTCCCTATTTCTGCATGATCCAGCGTATGTTGGCAATTTGATCTCTAGTTCCTCTCCCTCTTTGAAATCCTGCCTGTACTTCTGGTAGTTCTTGGGTCCACATACTGCTGGAGCCTAGCTTGTAGGATTTTGAGCATAACTTTGCTGGCATGTGAAATGAGTGCAATGGTGTGGTAGTTTGAACATTCTTTGGCATTGCCCTTCTTTGGGACGGGAATGTAAACTGACCTTTTCCAATCCTGTGGCCACTGTTGAGTTTTCCAAATTTGCTGGCCTATTGAGTATAGCACTTTTACAGCATCGTCTTTTAAGATTTTGAATAGCTCAGCTGGAATACTGTCACCTCCACTAGATTTGTTGTTGCTCAGACTTCCTAAGGCCCATTTGACTTCACATTCCAAGATGTCTGGCTCGAGGTCAGTGACCACCCCGTTGTGGTTATCAAGGACGTTAAGCTCTTTCTTGTATAGTTCCTCTGTGTAATCTTGCCACCTCTTCTTAATCTCTTCTGCCTCTGTTACGTCCCTGCCATTTTGGTCCTTTATCATGCCCATCTTTGCATGAAACATCCCCTTCATATCTCCAATATTCTTGAAGAGATCTCTGGTCCTCCCTATTCTATTGTTTTCTTCTATTTCTTTGCACTGTTCATTTAAGAAGGCATTCTTGTCTCTTCTAGCTATTCTCCGGAATTCTGCATTCAGTTGGGTGTATCTTTCTCTTTCTCCCTTGCCTTTCGCTTCCCTTCTTTCCTCAGCTATTTGTAAAGCTTCCTCAGACAGCCATTTTGCTTTCCTGCATTTCTTTTTATTTGGGATAGTTTTAGTTGCTACCTCTTGTACAATGTTGCGAACCTCTGTCCATAGTTCTTCAGGCACTCTGTCTATCAGATCTAATTCCTTAAATCTTTATATATATATATATATATATATATATATATATATATATTATTAAAAGTTTTAAACTAACACTAATAAAAACATCAAATATCACATACATCGGATGCACTGGGTCAACCCCCTACTACATATATATACATACATTTTTTAAACATTCTAAAATCAAAATCAAATTACGCCAAGTCCCGTTTCTCCAGCCCATTATAGAAAGAGTCCCAAGTTCAATAGAAGTCAGTATCCTCTTTCTCCTTCAATGATAAAGTCAATCAATCCATTTCTGCGCAGTCCAAGTTCTTTCTTACAATCAGTCCATCGGTGGGTAGCTCCTCATTTTTCCAATATTGAGCAAATGCAATCCTCGCCGCTGTGATTAAGTGCAATATCAAGTACATTTCCTGTCTGTTGACGTCTTCCGGTATAATGCCTAACAAGAAAACTTCAGGTTTAAAAGCACAGGGTTTCTGTAATATTTCCTCCATCCATCTATGTATTTTAATCCAATACTTTTTCACGTTATCACAAGTCCACCACATATGATAGAAAGTACCCACTTTATGTTTACATTTCCAACATCTATTTGACATATTTGGAAACATCTTAGCATGGCGACAAATACCATCTATAGAACATTTTATATAAATTTTCTTTATACGAAGTTGCTAATGTTATCTTGATGTTTCTTTTTGCCACTTTTCTAATTCAACATTAAATCCAAAGTTTTGTGCCCATATTATCATAGTTTCCTTAACCTGTTCCCCTTCCATTTTCCTGTCAAGTAAAAAATCATATAGTCTTTTAATACTTTTCTCATCTGTTTTAAGCATCACTTGATCAAACTCTGTTAGGTCTTTATAAAACCCCCATGTTTTACAATCTTTAGCATACCTCGATTGCATCTGTACCTTATACCACCAGGAAATATTAAG
>NW_025335856.1:2765969-2771306 GCF_004798865.1 Varanus komodoensis
TCTTTATACGAAGTTGCTAATGTTATCTTGATGTTTCTTTCCCATAATTTTTGTCACTTTTCTAATTCAACATTAAATCCAAAGTTTTGTGCCCATATTATCATAGTTTCCTTAACCTGTTCCCCTTCCATTTTCCTGTCAAGTAAAAAATCATATAGTCTTTTAATACTTTTCTCATCTGTTTTAAGCATCACTTGATCAAACTCTGTTAGGTCTTTATAAAACCCCCATGTTTTACAATCTTTAGCATACCTCGATTGCATCTGTACCTTATACCACCAGGAAATATTAAGTCCCTGTTCTTGTATTTCTTGCTCCAGTTTCAAGCCACCATCCTTATCCAAAATATCGTCATATCTTATGTTCTTTTCAAGGTTCAATACATTTGGATATACAAAAGCTTCCATAGGTGAAAGCCATCTTGGTAATTTATTATACACTTTTGGCTTTAGTTTTTCCCACACTGACATTAGAGATCTAATAAAAATGACTCAGAAAAAACCCATGTGACTTAGCTTTTTCATACCACACATAAGCATGCCAACCCATCTGCAAGTCATGACCTAATTTCTTAAATCTATTTGTCACCTCTACTGTATATTCATCAGGGATATGATTTAGGTCATACCAGAGTGGCCTAGTGCTTTTCCCTACGTTCTTCAATTTAAGCCTAAATTTTGCAACGGTGCCTTACTTGACTGTGACTGTGCCTTACTTGAATTCTTGTTTCTAAAGGAAGCAAAGCCAAATGCAGCCAAACATGTACCCTGGATTTCAAGAAAGCCAGTTTTAATAAACCCAGAACAATGATAAGTAAAGTCCCATGGCAACTGACTCCAACCAGAAAAGAAGTTCAAGAAGGGTAGGATTTTTTTTTGTAAAAAAGGAAATTCTAAAGACACAATTACAAATGATTCCTACAAAGAAAAACGGTAGAAGAAGCTCATGTGGCTTCACAAAAAGCTTAAAGATGATCTGAAAACAAAAAAGGACATGTATAGGAAGTGGAATGACAGCTGGGGTACAAAGGAACAATACAAGCTGGTAGCATGGAATTGCAGGGTAGATGTCAGAAAGGCTAAATCAAGCAATGAATTGAGGCTAGTGAGGGATGTTAAAAGCAACAACGACAACAGCCTTTTTCTGATATGTCCAAAGTAAAAGACAGAGAAAAGAAACAGGAGTTCAACCATTCAGTGTGGATGGCAAAGTGATAACAGATGACACAGAAAAGGCAGAAGTGCTCACTTCCTACTTTAGTTCAGTCTTCTTCCAAAACAAGATTGATAGGCAAATGTCAAGGATCATTTAATTGCGCTGAATGAGTTCAACTCTCCAGGGCCCAATGAACTCCATCCTAGTGCAGCCTTCCCCAACCTTGCACCTTCCAGACACATTTGGACTGGATGGGAATTCTGGGAGTTGTGGTTCAAATCCTTCTGAAGGCCACCAGGTTGGGAAAAGCTGTCCTATAGTCATAAAGGGGCTGGTGGAAGAACTTTCAGAACCACTGTCTATTATCTTTGAGAAGTCATGGAGGACAGGGGAAGTGCCAGATGATTGGAGAAGGGCAAATGTTGCCCCTATCTTCAGGAAAGGAAAAAAAGAAGAACCTGGCAACTACAGATCAGTCAGTCTGACCTCAATCCCTGGGAAAGTTCTGGAGTAGATTATACAGCAGTCAGTCTGAAAACACTTTGAATACAATGCAGTAATTACTAGACACCAAAATGGATTTCTCAAGAACAAATCCTACCAGACTAATCTGATTTCAGCTTTTTGATTGGGTAACCTCCCTGACAGACTGTGGGAATCTGTGGACATAATCTCTCTTGACTTTAGCAAAGCTTTTGACAAAGTGTTTCATGATCTCCTGAGTAGCAAACTAGCTAGGTGGATCTACAGTTGGCCAGAATTGGACTGAGAGAATGGTCATCAATGGCACCTGCTCAAACTGGGGAGAGGTAACAAGTG
Organism: Varanus komodoensis; assembly: GCF_004798865.1. NCBI lineage: Eukaryota > Metazoa > Chordata > Lepidosauria > Squamata > Varanidae > Varanus > Varanus komodoensis. The sequence goes on from NW_025335856.1 coordinate 2,767,944, forward strand.
GGGTATCACAGTGTTAGGTCCTGGGCCCTGTGCTCTCCAACATTTTCATTAATGATTTGTATAAGGAAGTACAGGGCATGGTGATCAAATCTGCAGATGACACAAAACTGCATGGGAGAGCTAATAACCCGGAAGATAGAAACAAGATTCAAGGTGATCTTAATAGGTTGGAGCACTGGGCTAAAAACAACAGAATGAACTTCATCAGGGACAAATGCCAAGTTCTGCACCTAGAAGAAAGAAACCAAATACATTGTTACAAGATGGGGAACACATGGCTCAACAATACCGCAAGTAGGAAGGATCTTGGAATTGTTGTAGATCAAAAGCTGAGGATGAGTCACCCAGGTGATACGGCTGCAAAAAGGGCAAATGCTATTTTAGGCAGCTTCAATAGAATTATCACTTCCAAATCATGTGAAGTACTACTTCCTTTTTACTCAGTGCTGGTTAGGCCTCATCTGGAGTACTGTGCCCAGAACTGGACACAACAGTTTAAGAAAGATGCAAACAAGCTGGATAAGATTCAGAGGAGGGTAAAAAGAATGATCTGTGTACTGGAGACTGTGCCCTATGAGGAGAGATTGAAGGAATTGGCATGTTTAAACTTCAGAAGAGAAGACTGGGGGAGATAGGATAGAACTCTACACATTTTTGAAAGGTTTTACAAAGGGGAAGGACAGGATCTCTTCTTGACCATCCTGGAGTGCATGACATGGAATCATAGAATCATGGAATCACAGAATAGTAGAGTTGGAAGGGGCCATGAAGTCCATTGGGTCCAACCCCCTGCTGTTGCAGGACACCAAGTTACACCATCCGACTCACATGGCTGTCCAGTTTCTTTTTGAATAATGGGCTCAAGCTACAGGAAACCAGTTTCTGGCTAGATATAAGAGGGGGGATGAGATCCTGACTGTTAGGGCAGCATGACAAAGGAACCAATGACCTAAGGAAGTTGTGGGCCCTCCCACACTAGAAGCATTCAAGATGCAATTGGACAGTCGTTTGAGAAGGATGGTTTAGCTTGGAGTTGCTGCACAGAGCAGAGGGTTGGGCCTGAAGGCCCTCTGTCTCCCTCATACTATTCTATGATACCTGAGGGAAGACCCATGTGATCTGGAACCACCCATGTGGTTGTGTCCTTTGAAAGCTTCCCCCAGTGATGGGGTGTGTGTGTTCATATAGTTAAAATAACAGCAACAACAACTCATATGCAGCAAGATTAACATTTTAAGTGCCCCTAAATCAAATCTTTACCTGTTCATAATGTCACTATTTATTTATTTATCGCATTTGTTTGCTGCCCCATAGCTAAAAGCAACTTTTTAATGCGCCCGGAGTGCTGTTTTATGAATTCACTCATAACATTCATTCAGGTTAGAACTGATAATGCTGCTCAGAGCCTGTGTGGCAGTTTCTAAACACCACTTTTTCCTCGCATGCTCTGAAGTGGTTGGATTAACTTTTTTCTTGCTGATGTCCTCTCTCTTACTTCGGTCACATTGGATTTTGCTTCCCATTGTTTGCACAGTACTTTTATTTTGTGTAGTAAGTAAATGTGTACTTAGTGCTGTTAGTGGATAAAGCAAACAACCAACCAGGAAAGGAGTACAGAACATGGTGACACGTGTCACAGTGTACTGTGAGTTTCCAAATTGTAGCTCTCCAAGTGCTCTTTGAGCATATGCACAAAAGCTAGTCTGTGTGAAACAAGAATGTTTTTGAAGGAAGAACTCTTATCTGAAGTTCTATGGCTGAGATCAAAATTATCCAGGGAAATAAGGAATTCTCCCAAGGTGAGTTCATCCGTGGTTTATAAGAATGGAGATGAGTTGTAGCCACAAATGCCAAAGTGAGCAAAAGGAATCTTGGAAGCAATTAGAATAGCACGGACAATTTCTAGCTCTCATTATGGTAGTTATAGGAAGCAATGTGGGAAGGAAAAATTCCTGTAAAATTCTAGTGAATGGGAAGTTCCTCTAATAAAACCATGGAAAATATGTTAATAGTTGAATTATTTAAATAAGTCTCTTAGGGCACAGTCCTAAAACTCCCAGCATTCTCCAGCAGTCATGCTTTCTCCACACACATGGGGCTGCAGCCTTATCTCTGTAAGTCCATCCTTCATGACGGCAACTTGGGATGGCTTCTTTTCACGAAGGAAGAAAATCACAGTGGAAACAGGGCTGCTGATCCAAGTACTTTGAGCCTAGGTCTGATTCCAAGATCAGTTGAGTTCAAATACGTTTGGCTGCATTCAGATATGAAGTACAAAATTACAACCTTCTTCACATGAACAGAAACCTTGATAGGGCTCCACATGCTGGCAGATGTGGAATATATTTATTTAACACAGTTTTACCTTGTTCTTCACCGGGACCCTCCCCACCGAGCCATTTATGAAGATTTAATAAATCTTATAATCTAAAATACATGGCACAAAAGGAAAAGGGACCGGACAGAGGGAGAAGGAAAAAAGCAAGGATGTGGCTTGCAGACGTGGTCTGACTACCACTTCATGTGTTCGCCGCCACCACCTTAATGTGTACACCACTTTTCTACCCAAATGCACCCAAAGCAGTTCACCATGCAGAACATAAATCGAGACATTATTACAATCAACAGTCTAGTATCAGTTCATCTCAACCTTAATGAGACTACTCTGTAAGAGGAGCATTTTAACATTTAACGCTTGCTATACATTATTCATTTCATTTTATTCTGAAAATAATTATAATAATGTATAACAACGGTTAAATGTTAAAATAGATGACATTTATTTAGTGATTAAAACATGATGCCCATTGATATTATTTACCATCTGTTGAGAAAACATAAGCCAGAGTCAGGTAGAATTAAATACCTTCCAGCATAGTTGGGTATGAAGAAATAATACAGGTAGCCATCAGTTCCTCCAAGGTGACAAGCACAAAAAATAGCAAGCAGATTCCTTCCAATCTATAGCTGGAAATACTTGGGTATGGATGCGATGCATGCTTGAACTCTCTTAATGCAGCAGAGCAGTAGATGCATGCGGGTCTCCTGGCAGTGGTGGTGAAAAGCACCATCCTAGCTTGAAGCTAACTGAGCTGTGTTTGACCTCTGCGTCAAGCACCCCCTTCCATGGGGCACGGTCCTGTCTGTTCACTGCCAGAGTGAAGAGCACTTTTTGTCTGAAAGGTTCACTCCAGAGAGGCATGGAAAGGGCAGGGCCAGAGCCCAACATATATGGGGGCACACATCTCCCCCTCTCCTCCATCTGCCTACACACACACACACACACACACACACACACTTTACCAATAACAAGTAGTTTTCAACATAGGCATTTCTACTTACAAGCAAAATAATACAAAATTT
>NW_025335856.1:2771406-2935568 GCF_004798865.1 Varanus komodoensis
TGTAGGCCAATGCATCTGGAGGGTCACATTTGTCTAGTCTTGGTCTACCCTGAGTGGCAGTGGCTTTTCAAGGCTCCAGTCACATTTTCCCCCACTCTTACCTAGATATGCCAGGAATTTAACGATGTACCTTTTTCATTCAGCGCATGTGTCCTGCATCTGGGCTAGGACATACTTGGATTCCCACTCTGTCCAAGGCAGTTAGATGTTCTGTGTACACATAGGGATCTCCCACTGTATCCCTCTTAAGTAAGCACAGGGGCGCCCTATTCAGTCATTCTTCTCAGGAAAGATGAAGAGGATGAATGGGGATAAGCAGAGCAGTTTCCCTACTCCCCAGTCACCATTCTCATTGCCCTTTACACATGGATATTGGCTGAATGCACAGGAGAGCTTCTTCTGTCCATAGAGGTTGCCCCCAAGATGTTAGAAGCCCAGTGGCACCTGGTTTGGGGGGATTCCTCCTCAACTTTGGAAACCACAGCCTGCCACTTTTAACGGAGCACCCCTGCCATCCATGTAATATTTTCAGAAGGCTGACCAGAAGGCTGGCAAGACGATGGGGCACAGCAGCCTGCTTCTGCCAGCCACATGGCATGTGCCTAAAGCTGGAACTAACCCAATGGATGTTACTTTTGCTTTTGGATATCAGATATGCATTGCCCATGGAGTCCTGCTTGGGACTATTGGTTGTAGTTTTATAAATCAAATAAATACATAAATAAATACTAGGGCCAGGAAGCAGTAAGAACCATAACATGCTGTCCACCATCAAAGTGGGAGGGAAAATCGTAAAGAAGCCTTTATTCAGGGCCATTCCTGCCAGTCAGGAGCAGTGCCATGATTTAATTCTTGCAGTTACTCTGTGCTCCTATTTTGAAGCCCTTTGCAGATCTTAACTGCACAGGGAAAGACCGTACACGGGTGTGATGGCCTGCAGTGAAAAGCTGGGCCCAACACCTGATCTATGGCTTGAAGGTTTATCATTTTGCATGGAACAATGAGCATGCCTGGCTTGGAGACAGAGCCTTCTGCCACATGTCTGTCCCACCCTTTACTCAAGTGACTTTTGTTCATCAAGGGCTTTTTGGTTACCTTCTGTTCTCCCATTTCTTCCTTTTCTCTGTCCTTGCTTTTCTTTTCTGGTTACTGTCTCCCTTCACACTCATACACAAACAGCTGAAATCTAAATTGTAAGCCCCTTGGGGCTGAGACCTCACTTAGGTTTCTCTGATCACTAAGATGCCTACCTGTGGGCTCACTTTTAGATACTCTTGCTGCTGTTTGAAGTCAATGCCTTTGCAGAATCGACGGGTGACTTCAATAACAGAAGAATGAAGAAAGGATCCAGGAGATGTGTCCTTGAGATAAAACACCTCCCTTCTCCTTTTCTTCCTATTCTGAGAAAAGAAAATTCACAAGACGGTAGAATTAAATCTGAAAGACAAACACTAAACCATCTTTTGGATGAATGATGGCCTCTTAACCCACTTTGCATATTTATTGGCATTTTTCATGGTCTCCAGCCTCTTAAAATATCAAAATGTTCCACTTTAAAAATCTTATTTGCACTTTTTAGTCATGGAAGGATATTGTAAAATGCCTTATTTGCTTCCATTGATTTTGTGCTTTTAAGGGTGTCATATAAAACTCTTTAATAGGTAAAACCAACCTACCTGAAAATGGATTCTATATATCCTGTAACAGATTAAGATTGGTACACTTGTGTCACATTAAGTGAAAAAGCAGATCATAGGCAGGGCTAGTTGTTTGTCATGCATCTGTGCACATGGCATTTAGCATGTAATTTGTCGTTGCTGGAGCTTTTATTTTTTAAAGCAGGTTTCTAGCCCTCATGGTGGTGAAGTTAGCAAAAGATGGTGTCCACAAGACTCCATTTTGAGTATATATAGTATACATGAAGGAGCTTAAGTACCCTGAGTGACTACGTCCATCTCTCATGACTACAGTTTATTTTTCATATGGAAAATACAACCTTTATTTGAATCATTCTTTACCTTCCCCCCTTTCTTCTCTTATGCTTACATGTATTAAGTAGTCCCAAGTAAATCCAACAACAGAGGTGGGTTCCAGCTGATTTGGAGTGACACAGTGTAAACTTACCTAGCCTAAAGGTTCATCCGGACCCAACATAAATGGAAGGATCTTGATATGTTGGTTCATTTCACTGTTCTCTCAGACACCTTTGTTGTCCTTCTCACTCTCTAGCTAATCATATGCACAAAATTAGTATATGCCTATAAAAAAGTAAGTTTATCGACCTTTTAAACTTCAGCTTTTTGAACTATCTGCATATATTGCTATTGTCTTCTTTACGTGTGTCGCTCTTCCCATGCACTTGAGCAACGTCTTTGCGGGTTTGTAATTAAGAGCAGCCTTCAGCGCAGCTGCCCAGGAGCCTCCAAACTTGAAGGACTGTGGGCATCTACTGGAAGGTGGGAGCAACGTAAAGGGCTGGGCAGCTCTGTGCTTCCCTTGCCCTGCAAAACACTCAGATGGCCAATTTTGGCCATCAGAGGCCGAAGCTGCCTGCCTGAGGTTGGACCTTCTGAAAAGAGATAGAAAGCACTGCTATTTAATGGAGAAAGTGGAGAGAGAAAGCATGAACTGAGGAGTTCTTTGGGGGTGATGGTTCTGGAAAAAAGAGAGGAATGCATGTTTGGAGTAGGTGGATCTTGAGTGCTTAGAGTCTGGAGTAGAAAGAGGGGCAGTGGGTGATCCTGAAGGAGCACTGTGTTTTGGTGCTCAGATCCCACTTTGGCCTTGTATTTATACATGCCATTTTGGGGCAAAGTGCCGGCATATGTGGTAGCTTCTCTGCTCCAGATAATGTTGGATGAAGCTGCTTATTTGGATTATTTCCAATCTGGTTTCATGTGTAGGATGGAAACACCCTTGACTTTCCTAGCAGATAACTTATGCCTGGGAATAAAGGTGGGAGCGTCACCCACTTGGACCTCTCAAGTAGTTTTCGGACTCTCAGCCGTGGTCTCTTTCTGAATTGTTTGCCTGGGTTGGGCTTAGATTTGAACAAGCGGCACAGATAGCCATGAAAGTTCATTTGATTAAATGTGGCTGCAAGGTTGGACAGAGGATGACTTTCTTTAAATGAAGTCTATGTATATATGTTTCAGATACAGGAGAGATTCTTTCCTAATTTGAGATGCGGAGATGCCGTATCTTAAAAAAAAGTAGGGCAGCATGTACCCAATAGCATTCTGGTTCTTATGAAACATGTATACACGATCACATATTGTCAATAATGCATAGTCAGCTAATGGATGGCTCAGGTGGCCAGTGGTCAATGTTCTACCTTTCTGACAGATGAAACCGCTGCAGAATTGCACCAGGCTCTCTGAGATCTGACTGCAGCCCCGCACTCTAACATAACTTGCTATGTGTATGAGAGGATCTGGAGAATGTAAATGAAAGCATGTGGCGGCAGAAAATTGCCTGTGCATATCTTAAGCATGAATATAAAATGGCAAAGAATGGGGTCTTCTCTCATATTGGATGGAAGAGCTGACATTTTATTGTGATAAGAAGCCATCATAACAGTGCATTCATCAATAATGTTATTTCAACCTTAAAATTAACATCTGTTCTCAAACATCGTATCATTTCCTAGGATCCATTATCTATAGTAATAGTTATCAGGATATAGGCTGGGGGGAAATAGTAATTCTTTCAAAATAATTCCCAGGTGCCACTGCATTTCCTGGATGGTAGAAATGGAAAACATGATCACCCACTGGGAGATGCCATGATTTAATTTAAAACCTTTTACAGCCTTTGAATAAACTAGCCGTAACTTGGTTGCTCACTGATTTCTGCCTTCCTTCCATTTACAGTGTACTTAACTCCCAGATATTAAAAATAAAACTTGCAATCCAAGCTATACTACAGGCCAGCAAAAATTAGGACCCAGCTCATACCGGCCATCCAGCTTTTGCTGCTTGCCTGGGATAGCAAAACTGGGCTTGTCAAGCTTGTAGCAGTAAAAACCTGTGTTTGACTTATTAGGCTAAAATAGTCAAGGGCAGTGCTACGAACCATCCAGAGAACTTTGGCTAGTGGTGGTCTAGAAATGAAATAAATGCATACATACATTAGGAAGTCCATGGGACTTTCCCCTTCAGGGCAATAACTCCATAATTTCATTTCATTTCATTTTACTTTTGTGCTACCCCATAACCCAAGGGTTCTCTGGGCAGCTTACAAAATGCTAACCAGCATATAAAAGTACAAGAGCCAGTGTGGTGTAGTGGTTAAGAGCATGGGACTGGGACTCAGACAATCCGGGTTCTAGTCCCCACTCAACCATGGAGCCAACTGGGTGACTTTGGGCCAGTCACAGACTCTCAGCCCAACCTACCTCACAGGGTTGTTGTTGTGGGGATAAGATGGAGGAGGAGATGTAAGCTGCCTTGAGCCCTGTAGGAAAAAGGCAGGATATAAATCGAAAAGATAAATAAAGATAAAACAGATAAAAGCAATAGAATTAATAAAATGTTATACAAGTGATAAAAGATAATATCGAATAATACCCCAAACACAGACCAATTACAGCCAAATAATTAAAAACAAAACCAATCAAAAAACCAGCAACAATTTGCCGAACTGGGTTCAGTTACGAAGACATTAAGGCCACTGGTGCCCTCCAGATGTGTTGGGTGGCAACTCCCATCAGATGTGATGGGATGTGTTGGGTGGCAACTCCCATCATTCCCAGCCAACACAACTAGAAGGCAAGGCTGATTTACACTATTAGGAGCATCTCTACTAAGTCTCAAGTGCATGCTTAAACATGACTTCAGGAGTCGCAGGTTTGCAGATGCAAGCATCATCCTTCTCACGCAGGGAGCTACTAGTGGCTGTTGGGTGTGCACTCGGCTCTAAAGCAGCCTTTGATGTCGGTTTGTCAACATCGATTGGCCATGCTAGTCAACCGCTTGCTCTCCATCCTCAAAGGCACTGGACCTCTGAATACCAATTCCAGCTGCCACTTTCCTGTCCTCCTTGAAGGTCAGGAACAGTCGGGTGGCAACTGGCCTCAGAGCAGTGCTGGCCACAGGGTGCGGGACTGGAATCTGGGCACTAGAGGGCCCTTGGTCTGCCCCAGCAGGGGTCATAAGAACGTAAGGGGGGCTGTGATGGCTCTGGAGTGGCCGCTTAAGAATCACCAAAAAGGAGGAGCTGTGTCACTAGAGGAAGAGCATGCCGGTTTGCATAAAGTTTGCATATGCTAATGTATGTGTGGGGATGAAAAGTTAGAAATAATCCTTATAATTTAAATGGACACACAGGATGTCTCAACAGAGTATGGGCGACTGACAAGGTGAACTGTAGACTTTGCCTAATCTAGGCACCAACTGGGAATTGGCAATGCTGCTTACGGTTCTTTATTTTCAGCCAGAACTAAACAGTACAGGCCATCAAACAGAGGACTGTGTTGTCTAAAAGAGGACCCCAGATCACAGGCCTGTCCAGATCAACCTCCTGTTTCCACAGTGCTCAGAGGGACGCCCCAAGCAGGAGAGGGGCACTCTCCTACTTGTATCGCTCCACTACTAGAAGTAATAGGTAGCCATGGAGAATTAGTTTTCTACTGCCCTTTTCCATTCCCCATGGCTTGAGTTTAAGACAGTGCTCTTTTGACACCACAAACGCAGGCTCTTGAACCACTTTTATGATCCCACTGGGGGCATCCATGAGATGCCCCTCCAGGAAGCCCCAGAGGTACCATGTGGTCCTCCCTTAAAAAAAAAATTTAAAAAATGGCTCTACCCTGTGGCCAAATTGTGTGCTTTTGATAGCCTTCCCCCCACACAACTGCCCAGTTTGCACAAAGAGAGAGGATGGAGTAAAACTGGAGGAACCTGGGGTAGGTATTTGCCAGGTTGACTGGTTGCTGTCCACAGCCAGCAGTTCCCCAGCTTCCCCAGTGTCTGACACAGGCTACAACTGAGCATCCCCGCTCCCACTTTTCCAGGATTTGACAAATTTGATAGGCATCTTTTGCAAAGTGAGAACATGCTTTAAGAAAGGGGGTTCTTTTCACCTACTTTCTTTTCAGTGTGATGGCGTGGGGGGGGGGCAAGCATCCCCCACTGCTAGTGTGGGGGAGACCTGCAAAACTGGAGTGGAAACCCTTTGAAAAGAGGAAAGCCTTTCTTTGGCAAGTATCAAACAGACTCCACTGGGATTCTTTTGCTGCTCTGCAAAGTACTAGCGACTAGGGATCAATGGCAAAATGGAGGGGGCTCTCGTAATCTTCCTCAAAATCAGGGGATACTTTTCAGACGGGGGGGAAATTGAAGATCTGTCCCTAAAAACTCTTTTTGGTGCGTGCTTGCTTCCTCTCTCTCTCTCTCTCTCTCTCTCTCTCTCTCTCTCTCTCTCTCTCTCTGTGTGTGTGTGTGTGTGTGTGTGTGTGTGTGTGTGTGTGTGTGTTTGAGGGGTCTGTTTATGTTTGAGTTATCCACCCTTGGAAAATGGAAGGCCAAGTTATCCACACTTGGAAAACTGAAGGTTACATGACCCTCTCCCCTCAACCCAAGTATGTTGGGTGACACAGTGTACTTTCCAAAGAGAAACATTGTACTACCTTGCAAAAGCCCCTTTTCGGCAAGGTGTATCTTCCAGGTGTCTGCTCCCAACCTGTCAGATCTGATGGGTCTTTGCAAGGCCAGGGGGGTGAATACTTGGCTACAGCCTGTGCCAGGCATGTGCGGGTACAGGGTTTTCTCCTGCTGCCACTCACCCTGGCCAATACCCACTCAGGGCCCACCCAGTTTTTACCCCTTTCTGACTTGTTTGCACAAACAAGTCAGCTGGACATGGTGGGCTTATAAGAAACACATGCCTCTGGCACAAACACTACATTTAAAATGTGGGGGACCACAGGCAGACCCTCTTACACTAGAGTAAAAAGAAGCAGCTGCCACCTCCGCTACACTCCACCCGATCAGCATAATGTGCAGTTTGGTTCCTAGTGCATGTAATTCCTATTGTAGTTTGCCATATGCACAGGTTATTTGTAAGCCCTGCAAGGAGTACCTGTCAGATCAGGGAAGCAGCTGCTGATGGCTGCGGTATGTGAGGCGAAAAATAACGCTCACTAGTGCGATCTAAGGAAACGTGCTTTCCTAAACTCATATGCTGAGAAATATGTGCTGAGCATGAACATAAGAGAGCAACGCACTAAGGGATGTGGTGGCGGTGAGGCCTCAGCCGATAATTGGTCAATCCCACCACAGGGGAGCGAGCCAGGCGGCAGGACCTTTGGATGAAGCGCTCAGGTCTGAAAGTGCAACAGGACAAGCAGGAGGACCTGAGGAAGCTGAAGGAGAGCGATGCACTTCAGAAAGATGGGAACTGGAGGCTGGGGGATGGTAGCAGATCAAGCCAGGAAAGGAGGGCTGGAAACAGCTCAGATGAATGAGGGAGGGGAAAGGGTAGACAGAGACATCTCCTGTGCTGTTTCGGGTGCAACAGCACCATGGGAAAGAAAAGCAGGAAGCATTAGGTTGAGTATTATTGCTAGTATTTATTTCATTTCTATACTGCCCTGCAGCCAAAGCTCTCTGGCCGGTTTCTGGTTGTCAGTGTTATGGAAAAGCAGCCACTTGTCACATATTATTATTGTCTTTTTACTGCCAGGGAGGGAAAGAAGTATTTGTGGGCAGTTCTGCCTTGATTGGGCTTGGGTATTACAGAGTATGACTTTAAGGTCCAGCATTGGGAGCTTGATAGCTCTGGGCTCACCCTGCACTGCCCAGGTAGCATGTAAAGAAAAGGTATCACATGGGCTGAGGCAGTCAATAGGCCCTCCCCAGCTGGCATTGCTCCCAATCCCAGAAACATGATCTTGGGCAGGCAGGACCAGCAGGGCTGGCACTGTCCTTTGGTGACAGAACATTAAATATCAGAGTTGCAGCCTGTGATGCACCCACCCCCAGATGCTTCCCATATTCTGTGCAAAGCACCTGAGACAAAGGAGAAAAGCCAGAGGGGAGATAAACTGCTGGACTCTTGGGCCTCCAGCAATATTACTATTGTTCCACTGAACTATGTACCAGTTGTGAAAGGGCTTTGTTTTCCTCTTCTGAGAAATGCTGTACTTACTAGATTCTTATCCCTGCACTTCTTGCATAGAAACACAAATGCAGTGTGGAATCATGACAAAAACCTTGCTGAAGTCAAGATACATTAAATCCCTCGAATCCCCATTATCCAACAAGCCAATTATTCTATCAAAGAAATTAGGATGGATTGATGCGATTTGTTCTTAACAAACTCAGGTTGGATGCATGTAATCACTCTCTTTCTTCCAGACACATACAAATCTATTGTTTTGTGGATTTTCCCTCTGACACAACTCTAGAGAAAGAAGTGTGGCTAATGTGCCTGCCATTTCCCAAATCATTCCACGTGAAGGCAGACACCGCCGCTGTCCTCTGATCTGCCCATGTGGACATGCTGTTGTAGGCAAGAATCTCCCTTCTAAAGAGCTGGTCGGCATGGACAAACATGACAGCGTTGGTGAGCTGTTGGGGATGCGTGAGGGCTGGGGAGAGAACCAAGGATTCATTACCCCAAACCCCCAAAGAATTCTTTATGCATAATTTAAAAGTGCATATTTAAATTTCCAATATAAACAGATGGGCGGATTGCGTGCAACAAAAGAGATTTTCTACAATAATGTATAGTGCCTTTTTTTCATTAGCAGTTAGCAAAGATGCCAGCTCTCCTAAGTGATTTGGATTGGGCACAGTGACTGCGTGATTGACTGGATATTCACGATGCCTATCATGCAGTCACCCTGCCTTGGCCACATCCCACATCATGTGGGAAGTTAGGATGAAGGAGTAGAATGAACAATGAATGAGCCAGGAGACAAGTCTTCAGCTTTTGTTCAGGGCAAACTTGCTGTGGAAGATCCAGCTGGAAACAGCTTAGAACAAATATGAATTCCCAGCTTTGTCAGTTCGTGGCAGTGTGTTTCCTAGACAGAGTGGGAAGCATCAGGAGAAACTACTCCAATATAAGAGAATGTATGGATTTCAAAATAAGAGAAATGAACATGAAAAAGGGTTATAAAGTTAAAACCACTGTTCTAGCATCTCTGGATATTTGCCTCCCTTCCATTGTTCTTGTTAGTCATATTAGTATTTATTTCATTTCTGTAGCATCCCACAGTAAAAGCTCTTTGGACAGTCTTTGGACAGTCCATAAAAACAGATGATAAAAGTGCAATAAAAACATCATAGAAAAATATTAAAAAGTTAAACTCCGCTACAAACACATAATAGAAACAGACCATAACAAGGAATAACAAAAGAAGGGTGACTCTGCAGAACACCTGGTGGACCCCTCAAGTCCCTGGGTGGCTGGGTGGCAAGTCATTATTAGGGGTTGGTATAGTTCTCTTATGTCTGAGACAAAAGTTCTGCCAGTGGTGATCTGAGCAGATCATTGCATAAAGAACTTCACAATGAAATATATTATGCCATATCACAAATGTCACACATTTGGTGAATATAAAGAATATTCTACATCATAGTTTGCCAGGGAATCTGCATTTGATGCCCCAGCATAGCTTATATGGAGAGCTGGCATATGATGGCATTTAATATCTGACTGCATTCGATGGATGATTTGATGCATTGGCATTTCATACTTGACGGCTTATGAGATCGTATGTGATGCCTATTAAAGCAATTAAAAATGCTAACAAAATGAACAGTGCAATTCCATAGAAGTTTACTCAGAAGCAAGCGGTATTTAAGTCACTGAAACTTGCTCTCAGTTAACTGTGCATCAGGTTGCAGCCATAAACACTCAAATTTTGAAAGCAGAGCTAAAAGTCCACAGACAAAGGGGTGATTTATTTGTTTATTTACTTAAAACGTTTATATGTCATCCCTTATGCATGGCATCTCGGGATGGCTTTATCAGGTATTTAATGGCAAATGGTGGGATATATCAGTGTGGTGTAATGGTTAAGAATGCAGGACTGGGTCTCAGGAGTTCTGGGTTCTAGTCCCCATACAGCCATGGTGCTCACTGGGTAACTTTGGGCCTGTCACAAACTCTCTACCCAACTACCTCACAGGGTTGTTGTTTTTGTGACTGTAAGATTGAAAGGAGGAGGAGAATTATGGAAGTCCCTTTGTGTTTCTTGGCAAGAAAAAAGACAGAATATAAATATAGTAAAAATATGCCAGCTCTCTTAATCAGTCTAGCTGTATTAATATTGCATCAGATGTTTACACTGCTTAATTTTTGTAGATTAAAATTTTAAACCTTTCCATTTGAATACTGGAAGTTTATACCATGTTTTATTGCGTGTGTATCTCTTTCTCTCTCTCTCCTGTACTTTGAGAAATTGTTGTGAACTGCCCACAGAGCTTTGACTATTGGACACTTTAGGAATAAAGACATTTAACCATTTTATTGGCAAAATTGGACATTTCAGTGAATATTTTGTTCCAATGGAACTTCCAGGGACACAGGATAATCAATTCAAGCTGCGAGAACCCAGATTCAGGCTAGCTATCAGGAAAAGCTTCCTCACGGTCAGAGCAATATGAGAGTGGAACCAGTTGCCTAGGGAGGTGGTGGGCTCTCCCACACTGGAGACATTCAAAAGAAACTGGACAGCCCTGAATGGGATGATGTAACTTGGTGTTCTGCAACAGCAGGGGGTTGGACCTGATGGCCTTCATGGCCCCTTCCAACTCTACTATTCCATGATTCTATGCTCCAGATCCCTTCTTTAAGAAGGGCCTAAGTATCCATGATCTTAACAACATGATTAGCAAGCATGCCTTTAAAAATAATACAAACATTTAGTATCAGTTGCCAAGAGGGGAGAATAATTGTTGCCCGTGGTATGACAGAGCAAGGGAGGGGGGAAGGGTTAAGCCTTCCCTCCCCAGCTGGGATCTCAGTTAGAAGTCACTGCCCCACAGAGGGCAATTATCATTAGGAAATGCATCCCATCCACAGGACAGGGCTTTCTCTCAAGTGACATTTGCCATAGAACCTGCTCCTGCAGAATGGCCCTCTCTAGGGGCCATTCAGCCCACCCCATTACTTCCCTTCCAGGTGCACCATTATAACCTTTTTATTGCCTCAGGCATTTTGAAGGGTTTTTAAAGTGTGCAGCAGCTATTTTATTTTTCCGGGGCTGCTATTGGTTATCTTGTTTTTACAATCTAGGTCTTTCTTGGGCATAGAATTGAGTACTTTTGGACAGGTAGGTAACACAGGCTCTCTATTCCTCTCTTGCATTCTGCATAAATACAAGGTCCGGGGTGTCTCTGTCGTTTAATATGTGGCATTTTGTTGAAAGGGAGTTTTGTTTGTTGATGCCATTCATTTTTCCACATCAGTTTTCTATACAGATATTCAAGTATAGGATATATTACATTTAAAAACAGTCAAAGCTGTAAAATATGAGTTAAAAGTGGAGATCTTGGTAAAGAAATCCTTTTGATGAAGAGGCCAATGGCAATGCAGGAAAGTGCAATTGCAGGCTGCATTTTTTGGAAGCTAATTCTACCGAAACTGCAGAACTGCCTTCCAAGCGAATGTGTTCAGGATCTAGTGTAATCTCCCATTTATTCTAACAGCTGAACAAAATGCTCAGCAAACTGTATGGCATGCCTGTACAAGTACAGATTGCAAACAGAGGGATCGAGCCTTTGAAAGCTCCATGAGCTTCAAGCAAACTTTGGGACATATTAAACTAGCAAATCTTGGAAAAGCTTAGAAGCCTTTCTCCTAGTGCATTCTGGCTTATATCCTAGTGAATCTGCCAGTCAAGGCCACTCTAAACCCTTAGGGCCAATTCAGAGTCCAAGCAAATAGGCTGTCCACACACCAAAGCCTTGGGGTGAGCCTGAGGCACGGGCTCACAGCCCTCCTTCCCTTTCACTGGCAACGTGGCTGAATTTCTCTTCACTTTGCGGTTAGCATGTATGCAACTCCATCAAATTAGAGGGGTCCTCCACGGCATATAGGAAAGATTGCTCCTATCCCCGTGAAAGAATACAACATATGTACTACTATCAACTTAAATGCTTGGTGAAGCAGGCTGAAAAGGTCTATTACTATTCTAGTCTCCTTGCAATTTTGCTACTAGACAGAGCTCAGGGAACATTAATGCCGTTCCCCACGAGGATTTCCTTTCTTATGAGGCATTCTTGCAGAATTTTTCCAGGGGAGAGCTCCTGGTAGGCTAAATGGTATTTGGAACAGAACATATGTTTGCAACAAGGAACAGAACCTCCCATTAGAGTCTCGCTCCCTGTCGAGCGTTCTCCTGTCCCTTTCTCTCCCTCTCGGCACTGCCTGACTCTGATTACCTCATATCCAAATGGGGAAAATCGCCTGCCACAGCTGCTTTGCCCCCCACTTCTACCCACTCAGACAACAAATGAAATCCAGCCCACCATTACGATCCTAGATCTGGGGGTGGGGGGATCCAAACAAACAATGAACCATTTGTGATTGACCCGGTCCCCGAGCTTTGTGCATTGGCCCTAGGAGGTTCAGCTGCCACACTGAGAGACCTATTTGGTAGATCTTGTGCTAATTCTCCATGATGAAAAGCTGCCCGACTCCTGGGAACTACCTACAGCCTTCAGCGCTGGCCAGGTCTGGCAGTTTTATCATGCACACCAACCGAAGACATAATCAATTCCCTCGTTGGCACTTTACACTGAATACCCACTTTTTCAGCTTGATAGCAGGACTAAATTAGCAACTAGACCCCTAATTTAAAGTGAGCAAGTGCCTTGACAAGCCTCATTGTTCAAGTTCGTTCCCTCCCCCACCCTTTGCTTTCTGAGGAGAGGCCTCTGCAAATCCCGGGGAAGTGATAAATAGACAATTAGAAAATAGATATATTTTGTTAGATCTACAAAGCTCCCCAGTGCTGTCAGACGTACAATAAAAGGGGCTCTGCTAAATTGGTGGGCAATGAACACCATCTGTACTGCCATCACTCCTACAGACACAAAGCCATATGTGGCCATTTACAGGACATCCCCGAGAATAGATTGGGCCAATAAGACCAGAGGGAACGGGAAATACTTGACAAAGTTGGCTGCTCTTCATTTAACAAGAATAAAATATCTAATGGAGTGTAATGGAGAGCATCAATCACCTCTGGGTAGATCTCTGTTTTAATACTTTGTTTAGCTATTTGTGCAAAATATTTTCTGAAATAAGTCAGAAAATAATATCTTTAATGGCTTGCAAGATCACATTCATTAAGCACTAAAAAATGAGGTGCGGGACTTGATAGCAGAAGCCTAAAACAAATGTTGACCCTTAAAGAGAGGAAACCCAAGCAAGCAGGGATAGTCCAAAGCACTGAACAAAATTTGGTGGAACATTTGTTATTTCCCCTCCCCTCTAAGCAAAGTTGCATTTTTAATTGTCAGTGCTTGGGAGGGCAAAGTGAACAGGCCTACCTACAGTACAAACATCAATTTCATTACAGTATACCTGTTTAACTGGTATACTGACAATGCTGGGAATCGTAGTTCGGTGAAGTGGGGATAGATTGACAAGAATTCTCTGCTGAGATCCCCAAAGCCTTCCCTCATCCCCAGAAATACATTTCTGAACATGTTCTGAGAAGGGAGAGCATGAAATCAATTTCACTTGTTGAACTGATGTTATGCAGGTATAAGAGGTGTAGAAACCCTTCTTGGACAACGCTAGTTCCCATGCTGTATCAGAGGTTCCTTCAGAAATAGTTTCATAAAAACAACCACTTGGCTCAAATAATTGAGCCAACCATTATGCCTTTAAGGTTATGGGGCCCCTAATGTATCTGATCCAGAAAGAAAGGAGGCAGCGTCATTAACCTGGAAAAGTAAAGGTAGGAACACAGAAAGAGCATTAATTCTTCACTGAAGGATGGGAAATACACCTACAGAGATGGTCACACACACAAACTTTATATCCCATCTTTGTAAGACATCTGGCTGCAGATTTGTAAATGGACCAAGGTTTCTGAATGACCTGTAAAGGCAGGTTATGGCAGCGATTCCTGAGTTATTTAACCAGGAATTTCAAGTATGGGCAAGCCACGCTCTTATCCTATTTTGAGTTGACCCAGGAATACCCCATTCCTAGGTGGTTTTCTGCTGTTATTGTTTATGGGCTAAACAGTTCCGAGTTGACTAAAACTGTGTTGAAAAGGTGGGTGGGAGGGGAGAACCCATCCTTCTAATGTAATGTAGCATAGTACTGTTAGTACTATGTGTACATGTATGCATGCAAGTAGCCACATTCAGTTACACAATGGGAGAAATGTGGGATATAAAGATAATAAATAAATATTTAAAAGCAAAACAGTTTGTGATATTTACCTGTTTACTGTAGATATTTGCAAACTGTGAATGATGCATCAATCAAAATTATATGAAAAAAACCCCCAACTTTGAAAGCCCGTGTGCTGTAGTGGTTAAGAGCACGCGACTGGGACTCAGGCAGTCTGGTTCTAGTCCCGACTCAGCCAGGGAGCCAACTGGGTGACTTTGGGCCAGGCCCAGACTCTTATCCTGACCTACTTCACAGGGTTGTTGTGCCAATAACAAGAGCAGCAGGAGAATGATGTAAGCCACCTGGAGACCGTTGCAAGGAAAAAAGGCAGAATATAAATCTAACAAACAAACAAACAAATAAATAACTAGTGGGAACATTTACATCTCAGTTCTGTAAGACTGAGAAGTGTCAAATAGCTTTGGAGAGTCAGGATTCTAGAAACATCTCAGTCTAAAAAAATGTGGCTTGTATGGAAGAGAGAGTTCTTGGCATCACATTTCTTTCCAACCGCGAATTCAGCACAGGAGTATTGCCAGGGCCGTACTCAAAAGATTGCTGCTGAAAGACAAAACAGGACTACAAAGAGGCTTGGGGGGGACTCCAAAGTTTGCAGAAGTGCACAAAAGCAGACTTAACTTATCCATTCATAATACAGCCCATTTGTAATGAGCCTGGCTTGTTTTCTGAAGTTGCTATTAGATTTGAAATTTATCCTGGCCATTTAGAATGCATCTGAACCACGCCACTTCTGCACATGGAGTGAATTGCTTAGATTAATCATTCCTGCTAAAGATAAAATGGGGTGACTGGTTCGGGTTAAACCGCCAGGTAGGTGGACACACACTCCTTCTCCTAGAGTCATTCTCACATGTGGCTCAGCTTGGATCCTTCTAGGCCTGGAGTGGACTAGTGCCACTTCCCATCTCACTGCCACTACAATCCTGGATTCACAAGGAGCCACCATCCCTCACTTCGTCTCCTGATGCTCCTTCATGATCTACAATGGATGGCGAGTAAAAAATTACACAAAAAAGCCAAACAAACGCACCTGGTCGGGAAGGAGGGGCATCGCTTGCTGACTCATGACACACTACATGTTTCCAAACTACAGCTCTGAAAGCACTCTTTGAAATTGGGAAATGTGCAAAAACTTTTATACGCAGGACGACTCTTGCCTGAGCTAACACAGGTTAATTAGCCATATTCCAAAGAAATAATACATTTACCTGGGGTACATTTGCCCATTATTTTTTTAAACCACAATAAGGCAGAACCATCAACAAATAACTCAAGTCCTTCCTATGCAGTTCTGTCAAAGTGATCCTCTTTTGAACTTTGGGAAAGAGAATCTCATACAGAATCTAATGTATTCAAGCACTTATTCCTGCATTTGGACCCTTCGTTTTGTACTATTTTATTTTCACTAATTGCATACTGACTTTATTAGAACTGTATCAAAGATAAATGTAATAAATAAGATGGGAAATAAAGGAAGAACCATGAAATTGGGATCACAGTTGTTACAGGATAATCTTATGCATTTTTAGTCAGAAAAAAATCCAATAGCTTCCAGATTTCCTTAGCTAGTGTGGCTGGCTGGGCAATTCTGGCAGTTCAAGGTCTTTCTTCTGTCTAAATATTCATAGCACTGGTACCTTTCTGAGCAGTCTACCCTGGCCAATCTTAGGGCAGCCTAGCCTCCTCTGTTCCTGGTCTTTTGGGGTGCCTAACCCTAACCGTCCCCAATCGTTCATGGCTAATATTATTTTTAGAAAATACAGGGCAGTATTCCAAACATGAGCTAGTAGTCAGTTGCAGTACATTGTGCATAGCTGGTCATCTTTTGATTAGGGTGGCCAGATGCAAGAGAGGACTGGCTATAGAGTGGGCAAGGCTTCTGCACCTTTACCTGTTAAGGAGGAGGGGAAATTCCAGCTTGTGTGATAAGGGGGACCTCCTGCCATTCTCCCTTCCGTACAAGCACTGATGGTGTGAGAGCTTGGGCCTGTTTGGGATGTCGCCCCCCTAAATCTGCAAATGGAGATACCCCTCTTACATTTAGTTGCAGGAGTGCTACAGCCTTTGAAGCAACTGCAGGTTTGCTTATAATCTTAAGTGACTCTCTGGGCATCTCATGGCTATTCCTATACCCCTTTTAAATCATACAGATTTTTTTTCCTTAAAGGCTAAAAGTAGCTAGTTAACATTAGCCAAGAGCCAAGAAAAATAGCTCAGAGTGCAAGCCTAGGGCTGCTAGACAATACCTCCACAGCCATAGGATTGGTCCAGCTCCAACCCCAGAGATGTTTAAACATGTGATTTTCTCACCTGCAATCTCAAGTGTTCTGTCTAGTAAGAACGACATCATGTGGTTTCGCTGATGGTGTAGTTCAGCTCTCAGATGGGCAGTGGACCATAGAAATGGAAAAGTGCCAAGTGATGCTTACCAGCGCAGTCAACAGAGATGCATGTCCTTATGTCTTTCATCTCTCACTTTAAAACATAAACAAACAAGCACATTTGGCGCATCCAATGGTTTTCTTAACTGTTGCAGAAAGCTAATGTTCTTTGGCATTTATGTTTACATTTAAAGTTTAAGTATAAAATGTTAACTATTAGGAATTTTTGCAAATGCATACTCAGTACTTTTAAAATATCTGCTTTTCCCCCTTCCAAATGAGCTCCTGGAAGTAAAATGTATGCATCAAACAAGAGAGAATTACAATTAAGAGCTCTAGGGATTTCTGAGTTATTTCTCCAGCTATTACACAGCCATTTCAATTTAAATTAAAATTGTAACTATTTTCTAGTCTAGTAAAACTAAGAATTATTGCATTAAGAGTTGTGCACCAAGATGCAATGTAGCTTTACTTAGAAGCAAATCCTGCTATGTTCAGTAGGACTGACTTTTAAGTAAATACGTAAGCATAGGATTGCCCCATTTACAGCATTTTCTTCAGGATATACAAAAAATCCACTTTGAACCACTTAAATCAGGGATACTCAAACTTTTTGAACAGGGGGCCAGTTGAAAGGTGCTGGTGATGGGTGGGGCCCACCAAGGCGGTGCAGGTGGGGGGCGCGCACATGGCGAGGCAGGGGCAGGAACGCTCAGAGGTCGTTTTCTCTGAGTGAGTCCAAAACAATCTCCTTGCTCACAAGCTGTTGCACGGCGAGGCGCCGGCTTGCCCACAAGATCATTTTGGACTCGCTTGGAGAAAACGATCTCCCGGCTGCTTGCTCGCAAGGAGATCATTTTCTCCAAGCGAGTCCAAAACAATCTCTGCATGAGCACACCGCTGCCTCGCCATGCGTGTGCATGTGCGCGGCGAGTCCAAAACCTTTATGGTGGGCCGGATAAATGGGCATGGTGGGCCGGATCCAGCCCACGGGCTGTAGTTTGAGGACCCATGACTTAAATGATCATTTGCTGGAGTAGGAACAATTTCTTCACCAACAAAAGACAAAAGTCAAACACTCTGATGTATCTATTTTTTTATAAAAATGACAGTAGATTACCTGATAACTTAATGAAGCAGAAAGGTTACATTAAATCCAGTGAACAGTTCATGGGGGTGTTTCAGTCCACATCACTTTGTCAAAGTTGAATGAGAAAGCAAATCTTAAGAGTGCAAATTGTGCTGCCTAGTTAATGCGTCAAGTAAAAAATACCTTTTGCACACTTGCAAAAAACTCTAAGCAAGAGCCAAATGACAGCACACAAACTCCCCAAATACTTCGATTCTTTTTATCAGATATCCTGATTTATGGAAAATGGGACTGGGAGAGGTGTTAGCCACTGGTGAACATGCACAAAACAGGATCTTTTGGAAACTTTTTCTAAGTGAAGTCTAACTTCAGGTAATATGTGCATATTTGATGGCCCAACCCACCTACCCCAACAAATACTACTGTTAGAAGAACTGCAGTGTGGTAGTAGTGGCTGACAGAGGGTGAATAACGATAGTCATGTTGGCCCTTGAGGAAAAAATCCAAAATCCAGGAATGGGGGGCAGGGGCCAAAAGCCACAATTGGACAATCCTTTAATAGGAGCTATCAAAATGTTATATTTATTTATTCCTTTCGGCGCCGAGCAAAACCCTTTTTATTTTCCCATTATTTTAATGTTTAATAGGTTTTAATGTGGGTTGTATTATATTGGAAGCACTGGATGCTGTGCTCTATTTCATTTGTGTTGCTTTTATTGTAAAACTGTCCCAGTAGTTGGATGGTATATAAAAGCTTTAAATGATGATGATGTCACAAAAGATAGTGAAGTCTTCAAATCTTCATCAGACTTGGTGGCATAAGAGGCAAGGGAAGAAAGTACAAAGAAATTAAATAATTAGTCCAGTGCTTATGGCTATGAAGTCAGCAGTATAGGCGAATTTCAAAATAGTGACTGAAGACTAGTCTAGCATAAGAACAACCCAGAAGATGGGCTGAGTCTGGGTTGTTGTTATATATGAATCCAGCACTATGGTTACCTGTGCCTTAACAGCTATGAACAAACCAGGAGAACCCATGGTTGTTGGGTTGTAAACTCTTTGTAATTGACATCCCAGAGTTAAATAAAGTGCAGGATTCACATATGAAAATGCATGATTCAGTAATGACCTGAACTCAGCTTATACTTTGCATTATGTTAAGTGCAAACTGTTAAGGAAGTAGTAAGTGTTGTGGCTGACATAACATTCAGCATCCTTGGAAAAGAGGTAATGGTATACTTTCCTGAATCCCTTTCTGAAAATGTAAAGCCTGGTTGTAATTCTGATTCAGGATCAAAGAAAACAAAGGAATGAGACAGACTCAGGAAATGAATAAAAGGAGTTTTTTTTCCTTTCAAGTAGCCTGTAGAGATCTCTGAAAGATTTGTCTGCACCATGAAACTTGTGAATCTTACCACCATTTAAAGGATTCATTGTAAAGAATAAAACTTTCAACTTGCTGACTTTTTTTTTCTTTTAGAATAATTGATCCCTGAAGGAGGCCCAGTTATATGGTTCAGGACCAAAATGTGTGGGACAACTTCAAAGAAAACAATGCATATTTTTTCAGTGCCCTGTAATTCTGAGCCATCTCTTGTTTTGACCAAACCACTGAAGCAAGCAGAAAATAGAAATAAATGGAAACAGAGAAGTCCTTATAGGAGCAGAATTGAAAATTACTTTGCTGGTATATTAAGCTGAAAATCAAATTTAAGCCAAGTGGTCTACTATTACCTAAATGTAACTTGGAGAATTCTGTAGTTAGCCATTTAGGGCACAGGATAGCACCAAAGGAGGGGGATTACATGCAAACTGCAATACTGCTGTAACCTCCAAGGTAATATCACACAATCTGCTTTACTACTCCATTCAAAAGAGAAAGGAGACACTACTGCTTGTTGCATCTTTTGCCTACAATTCATATTATCTGTATTTTAAGCACTTTTGGGTTGGAATATCAAGTAAATGCATGTCTTTTCAGATTCAAGGATAATGGAATTGTACAATGTGGTGGTCCTTATATTAGTAAAACTGGGGATTCATTTGGGAATATCTTTAGGAACCATACCAAACACAAACCAAAGTGCATAGCGTGCTGTCTAGGGCAAGTGGTGGCGAACTATGGCACATGTGCCACAGAGGGCACGCAGAGCCCTCTGTTGGCGTGCGAGCCAAGTCGCCCCAGCATCGCCCCAGCAGCCGAGCATCAAATAACAGCACACATAGGGGCCATGCGCATGCTCGGAAAGGAGTAGCAGCACCAGGCGATGACGTCACAAGCTGCAACTCATTAGCCACGACTCGTCCAAGCTTTCGCATGGCCGGTCAGTGTGCACTGCCAAGAATATATATATATATTTGCTTGGACTGGCTTGGCTGTGAGTTTTTTCTAAACTAAAACCTCAGTATTCAGGTTTTATTGCAGTGTTGGCACTTTGCGATAAATAAGTGGGTTTTGGGTTGCAGTTTGGGCACTCGGTTTCAAAAGGTTCGCTATCACTGGTCTAGGGACTGAATATTATTTCCCTTTAAACAAGTCCATTCTCACCAGCTGCAAGATGGCTCACTTCACACCGTGGCTTATAGATGGGCCAGATACCCATTCCGAATTGGGCCTTGCAGACTTGAGATAATGAGCCCTGAGCT
The DNA here is from genome assembly GCF_004798865.1 of Varanus komodoensis. Taxonomy (NCBI): domain Eukaryota; kingdom Metazoa; phylum Chordata; class Lepidosauria; order Squamata; family Varanidae; genus Varanus; species Varanus komodoensis. The sequence goes on from NW_025335856.1 coordinate 2,791,912, forward strand.
GTTAAGTTCTCTGCCAACATTTTAGACATCAAAATTGATCGTCTAAAATTCTGCTTGTTATTCTGGCTGATTAAAAGATATTTCAACTTTCCCCAAGTTGCAGGGCATCATGACAAGCCTTCTCCCTTCAGAGGCTCACAGATGGCCAAGAAACCCTGCTACATTTCACAGTTATCATAATGAAAGATAACGTGTCCAGCCCAAAAAGTTGGCAACTCAAATTTTTGTCTTTGGTCACCACTGAGATAAAGCTCTCAGTTTTTTTATCACATTTTAGGTGTGGCAGCAAAACAAAAATCACCATGCTTTTATTAACACAGGAAGCCAAGCAAGAAAAGTCATGGTAGTGAAGGAAACAAGGGGCTGAGTCTTGGTGAGCTAGCCCAATCAGGCTTGCAAAGAGGGAGAAAAATATGGACTTTTATTCGCGAGAATAGTTTGATCACAAGCAAAAGGGTGATCAACCCAGAGCATTGGAGCCCTTTTATAGCTTTGCTGACCAGGTTGTAGAGACCTCATTGGTTGACCAGTGGGAATTTGAAATGCTGGATTTATTTATTTATAATGAATTTGTTTATTTCCCCCCTATGCCATCCATTACTAAACAAAAGTCTCTGGACGGCTTACCAGGAAGGAAACCAAGAACAACGCCCTAACAACAACACACGGCAAACTGCATCTAAAATAGTAATAAAAACAAGGTAAAACCAATTAATTATTAAAAATACCTGGAGAATGAAAAGGTTCATTGGTTCATTAGAATTCTGGTAGTTCCTGCTCTTACCTGGGAGGCTGCAGCTCAGAGTCCCTGCAAGGGATTACTCAGTCCCTGCCTACTTGACTTGGCTCTTGTTTCACTGATATCACTGGGACAAGGTAATCATTCCTTTGCTCTAGGGATCTGGTGTTCCTGGCAAGTTTGGGCAAAGCCCTACATGTCCGTCAGTGGAAAACCTTATCCCTGGGAAAATTGGTCAGCTATACAAAGCCCGTCAGGAGAAGATCTGTGGTCAGCAGATAAACAATTTGGGGAATGTTTGCCATCACGAAACGTCTAACCAGGGAATGCATCATTAGCTCTCTCTATGGGAGAACTGGAATGCCATGTTCTCCTGGTAGCTAAGTTCTGATCACAGAAGTCGTTACAGACATTTTGGGGTAAATGGTTCAGTTCTATCACCAAGTGAAGCTCTGGGCAGAAGCACCTTCTGCCAAATGTGTTAATGGAAAGGATGCAAACGACTCCTGTTCTCTCTCTCCCCCCGTGATAATGGCTGGTGGCGTTCAAACATGTGACAAGCATTCTGTATGGCACCCTGGCTTCTTTCTTTCCTGAAATACTGCACACTATTTTCATAAATTATACATGTCAGCTCAATAATTCCCTCAGGTTAATATATTGACTTAATTAAGTAAAACAAAGGGTGGATAATTAGACTAACAACCTCAGCTCCTTATTGATTCAGGGAGGAAAAAAATCCGTTTTCCACTGTAGTTTTATTTAAACTCCAAACTTTAGTGTTATGGGGGTTTTGTTTAAAATCACTTATGATTAATATCTCTTCTATCCTCTCCAAACATTATTTTGCTTTGTTGGCAGGATCTCCTAAAAGTCTTCAAGCCAGCTCACACAGTCTTCCTCAAGCTGAAAGACTTTATCTTGCAATGGGTGTCACCTTGCTTTTTCTGGGCTGCTACTGATGGGATGAGCTTTGACCTTTGGTAGTCCTGCTGCGCTTTCCCATGTTTGGACCACCCAGAGAGGGAACTTCCAGAAAAGTGCACTAGACACACAGAATGCAACCTGTATTTATTGGTAAGGAGGGCTTAAATGAGCATCAAGATGACTACCACGCAAAGCAGCTTTAAAGGGGGATTAGATGTATTCATGGAAGCAGCTAGCCATGGCTACACATCATGGCCCACCAATAGATTCAAAGGCAGCCTGACACTGAACTAGTTGCTGCTGGGAAACTGTAATGGGAGAGGAACATCATGGTCATCTCCTGTGTGCAGCCATCTCAAAAGCACCTATTATAGTAGAGTTGGGAGGGGCCAAGAAGGCCATTGGTTCCAACCTCCTACTAGTGCAGGACACCAATTTCCAGCACCCCTTCCCACCTGGCTGAATGCTGTGTGAAACAGGCCTTAGTTTTTACATATCACTGCATTCAGACTGCCTGGATACAGAAGCACCCTTCTATTTGGCACCAGAAAATATGTACCTTCATCCACATGAGGAAATCCCAAAGCTGAGAAGTATGCAACATGCTGGGATCTCACGAACAGCGGAGCTTACTCGGTGGACCAAGGTGGTGTGGTGGGGAATTTGAAGGACAGCCCCCTTCCTTCCTTCCCCTCATGGGAAGCTACAGGAGATAGTGAAGAGTTTCAAAACGGGTTTGTGATGTGAAGAAGGTTGTCTGTTCAAGAGAGAGAAATGTGAAGTAAAGAATCTCAGTTGGACTGCCCAAGCCCTTGGGCCATCTCAAGTTGTTCTTGGAACCTAGATATTTTCTGTTGGAACATCACCAAGTTTTTTTTCACCATCCTGGTGAAAAAGCCCCACAGCCAAACTAAATCCAATTAGGGGGCAGTCCAGGGGGGCTGCCTGTAACCCTCTGAACTCAGGAGGATTACAAACATCCTTAGGGCAGGAGGAGCAGAGCAGCTAAACGGTTGATACTGGCCTTTTAAAGGTGGAGCAGGAGGGAAGGAGGCCAAGGTACTGCCAGGCTAAGGTGTATCGAGGTGGCACAAGCTTCTCCCCTCCCACTGGAAGGACCCCTGAACTCCTTCTCCGAAGCCACTCTAACAACCTCAAAGAAGCAGCCAGTTTTTTCCATGTCAGTGGTGAGGTTTGGAATCCAAGTTTGGAAACCTTTTCTGACATGGATCTGAGAACCCAAAACCCTCTCATGACCTTGTAGATGCTGCTCACCAGCCTCAATAGCATTGCCCATAGACAATCTGCATATATATTAATTTTATTCACTTTGACAAAACAATGAAGTTAAAGATTGTTAATAGATCGCGTATAGCTGCAGTGATAATTATATGCAGCATTACTAGATTGAACCTGATGCTTTCTAGCTTGAGATGGAAGAATATGACATGGTGGTTAATTGTGCTTCTTTTACTTATCCAACTTTCTCTAAAACACAATCCCAAATCAAGTAGCAACTCCATAATTCCACCCAGATTAGAAAACAATAAAAGCTATTAAAGAACAGCACAATTTTAAGACATTGCACCACTAGAGGTATTGGAGAGGGGGAAGTCTTTACTAACTTTTCAAGAAAATACACAGAATACCAAGTCAAGTGAGCCTCTTGAAGGAGGAATTGCACAGCTTTGATACAACAGGAAAAACTCAGTGTGGTAGCCGAAGGTGGCAGCCCAGGGAATAAGGCTATCTCAAAGATCTAAGGATATATATGAGCAGGTTCATATGGGAACAAATACACAAAGGGTGCATCTTGATCACCTTCCTGATTATGCCTACAGTGCAGTAATTTGTTTTCTACCAGGAATATTAGGCATAGGAAATCAGCACCATAACTGAAAAAGAGCCTATTTCACACATCAGAGCATGCAAGATAACTTGAATCAATTATCCCCTGCTTGTTTTTATTTTAAGAGAGGAAGAGGGGAAGGTAGTACCATAGAATATACTGCTTTCTAAGAGCATCATGGTTCATGAAGCTTGCCTGCATTTGTTACAATTGGACTGAACAGTTGCTGCGATGACCAAGTCCATCACGTTGCATTTAGCCCACTCCTCATACTGGAAGATTGGGTGCTGTTAACAAACATCCCAAAATAAAAAAAGTGGCAAGAAAGGAATAAAGCCATCAGAGTGCCAGTTAATAATACGATGCAAGGTTACCCATCATGCCAAAATTGGCCAAGACCATCAGAGTCCACCTGCCACAGATCAAGGAGGTCCCTCCAGGATGTAAACGCTCTCAGCTAAATGCCTGTGAAGAACTAACAAGTTCAGTATGAAGGCAGCAGCCCTCTCATGTTGTTCTCCCCACATTCTGTGATTGTGCTAGACTGCATCTGAACATGGAGGTTCCCTTTACCTGCTGTGGCCAACATCTGTCAATAGACCAACTCTCCATGATGGTGTCTGACCCTTTACTTAAAGCTAGTGAGTGGCCTTCAGCACATACTGTGGTATTAAAAGCCAAGGAAAATATGCTTTTTTAATTTGGCTTGCCTAACTGGAACATGTAGATCAGCTCAGTATGCTCCATTAACAAGGCAATCCTCTACACATCTACTCAGAAATCTAACTGCATTCAAGGGAGCTTACTTCCTGGTAAGTGGGGTCTAGGATTGGAGACTTAGCCAGGGATGGACTGGCTAAGGCCTTCTTGTAAGGCTCTAGCCAGCCCTACTGTTCAAGATCTCTCAGGGAGATAATGGCAGTAGTTGAAACCGGGATTTGATGCATGCAGGACATTTCTCCGTAATCGGCCTATGCACACTCATGCTTTCAGGCACCTTCTATGTTCACTCGTTTTCCTTATAAAATGCGGAACTGATGCATCTAGGCCATTAATGCCAAGTGGCACACATGCAAATTCAGATACACAAAGAAGTTAATTGAATTATTAACATGTCTCTTTGGTACACGATGCTCCTCCACAGTATACAGCAGTGCGTAAGGTCTACAGAGCATTAGGCATGAATAAAAATGAAAGAGGAATGCCCCCCACCCGAACATCACTCCTGCCTCACCTCTGAAAAGTATTGGGCGGCAGGAGTGCTTCCTACAGTAACCAGTAGGCTCCATTTAAGGAATGACAAACCAAGAAGCAGATGATTAAATTATCACACCAGAGACTTTAGCATGCTTAGGGGTCTTTACTTTGGAATGCAGAACTGTTTTTTAAAGTCATGCTTAGCTTCACAGAGTAGCTTCCTATATAGGGAGAATGTGCCCCACATTCCTGCAATATTGTCAGGAAAATCTGGGGTATAAATGCCTTTATTTGAACACACATAATCCTGGACTGGCTCAGCTGCATAGGGCTTTAAGCATTCAACAGAAGGCATCTTCAAAAATCTATCTACATCTATATCTGGCGGCACCAGGCTTCTTCAAGCAACAGCCAAGAGGAAGGAGCCATGAGAGACAGTGATTCTATTTTGCACCCAACTTGTGTGTAGAGTGGTCAAGCCTGCAGGCCGTCAATGGGCTTTAAGAAAGCTCCCAGGAAGGGGATGTAGCAGCTGCACTGGGGCAACTACTGGCCATCAGAAGTTTCTAACTACATGGAACCTCTTTCTTTAGGACTCTCTTCTGAGCCAGGCTGTGTTGCTTTAAGCTTTTGGAATAGGCATTCTCAAAATGCAAGCAAGGAACAACCATGCTCTGTAGTGTATTTCTGACCTAGCAACAAGATTTAATACTGACCAATAATGCCATTTATAAAAAGTATGCTGAATGAAAAGAGATGCATGTTGAATGAAATAAAGCCAAGAAAGTAATTTAATTTGGAACATAGCTGTGGCTTAGTTCAATGATTTCAGTAAGTGCAGCTTGAATGAAAAGTATGTTGTTGTTGTCTGTTAATTGATAAAATTGTTCAGAATTAGAAAACGTACCACCCTCTTTCCAAGTCCAGATAAAAGCAGCCTCCAAGCAAAAACTGCTATGTGGGAAGCTGCTTTTAAGTACATCACAGTTCACTGTTCACACCCACACCAAGATACAAATCACATTAATGGAAAACATAGAAAAAAAGAAAAGACAAAGGCCAATAATGATATTGTCATGTTTATTCACAAAGGAGTTTCTATTAAAAATCAAAACACTACTCTTGGGATTAACTTACCATTAATTAAAATGAACATTGTTCAGTTAGTTAAAACTGTTCGTATTAGCCAAGGTTACAACCTGCAACTAGACAAAATGTCTTCCACTAGCTTTTTGTAGACCCAAGCATCACCCTTCAGCCGCTGCCTCCGGATGCCCACAACTGCTTCAGGTTTGCTCAGATGGCAAACCTCCAGCTCAAACTGCATTGTCACCTTGCCAAAATCTGATTGTGTTTGGCACTTCAGTTTATAGCTATGTAAAACAGAGAAGGGAAGTATTAGTTCAGCACCTACAGGTCAGATACCGTGGGGGGAGGGGGTGATTATAGCAATAAAATGGGCAAAGAGCAAACTTTTATGCAAACAGTACCCCAAATATCAGCATATTCAACCCAAATCAAGGGCAAAGGCTCTTTCTGCAATATGCCATTTTATGGCACACAGGATTCTTTGCATGTCATCCCCTCAAACCCACAGATGCAAGAGATTCCCTTCCTATATTTTCAAGAAGCCTAAACTGAACTCTTGTTAGCTATTTATATAAGAATACTGCCCCCCCATCCTACCTTCATGAAGTAATATGGAACCTATTTAACCCACCTGCAGTCAAAAGTACTGTGCAGAGACTGGGCTCATTTCTGGTATGTCAGAATCTGAATCAGAACTGGAAGAAGAGGTGGGGTTGGAATAGTTCAATGGCAAGGCCAGAGGCCAGTGAGAACCAGGTCATTTCTGCTTCGGGGAGAAACAGTGCTGAAGAGGCAGTGCCAAAGCGAGGCAGATGCAATGCCATCAGCCCCATACTCCAGTGTTAGATCAAAAAAGCAAACCAATTGAGTAGCATCCAACAGTCCTGCCGTCTGACCCAAAAGCAGCAGGGAGCACCCTGATGGCGGAGATAGTTCCTTTGGGCTAGGCAGGGAAGAGGGGGATTATTCTGTTTCAAACAAACCTCTTGGCATTAAGCCATGTTTCCCAAACAATTACTCTTCCAGCAAATGTGCCTTTTTGTATCACAAAGTCAGCCTAGCTGGCAAACTTTAATGTAATGAAGACTGTAGTTAGAAGCCTCTTATCTTGACCTGGTTGGAAAGAGGAGCAGGGGAAAACCGGCCTCTGACATAATACCGTCCTGGAAAACAAGCATTTCCTTTTAATCCTCCTCATTGTGTCATCTGGCCTAACAGCCTGCATCTTATTTAGTGGTTCATGAGGCAATCCAGACAGGAAGATTACAAAATGTAAAGTTGTGCAGAAATGTTCCACTCCAGTTATTAAGCTCTTTCTGTTGGTTGAATCAGCAGCTCAATTAGCCAATGCTGCTTTATCTGACTAGAAGGGGGTCCAGGCTAACTCTGAACAGAAGGAGCTAAAAATGAACATGTGTACCGCTTTTAAAAGACTACTTTGGTTTGGGCATGTTCCTTGAAGGCATTAGGAAGATAATACTGTTAAGTGTCTTGTTCTTCTAATAAATGCCGTCTTGTATTCGCTTAGCTCTAATTACCTCCAGTATCTCAAGGCAAATATGCTGATCTTTTGGTAACATGCACATTTTAAAAATTAAACTGATTATCTAATCAAACTACTAATGTGAGCCAGTGATGTTCACCAAGTTCATGTTATTCAGGCCAGGAATACGAAGGGCAGTATCCAGTGGTGACCACCCATGTGTGCAAGCAGCTCCAGCTGTGTGTGCAACTGTGGCCCGGGGCTTCCAGAGGAGCCCTGAAATAAGCATTTGGTTCCTCCATTCAGATGAGCAGGGTTAGATTCAGCCATCATAACGGCTGCATAACAAACCAAGTGCCCCCGACCCCTCTCAAATCTCTTCTGCAGCTCAAATGGAAGCATGGCTCTCTGCTGAGCCAAGCACACACACTCTGCGGGCTGCTTTTAAAGGAGAGAGAGGAGAGAGGGGATTGAGAGAGAGACCCCAACCAGGAAAACAGAAGCTTCTGCCTGAGAGTACTGGGCTAGATGTCCAATCGACACCATAAATGGTCGATAGCCATAGGGACTACCATATTAATTATGAAATATCATGCTACCACTTCTCAAATGACTTCTTGAAGGACAGTATTAGTAGCTCATTCAGCTTCCTTTTAAGAAAGCCAATAAAAACCACTAGGACATCAGAACACTATTAGAAATTACTTCTTTCTGCTACAAAGGACATACAGTGCTAGATCTGAAACTACGTGTTTGTGTCTCTGGCAATATTATTAACAACGAGGCATGAAGCAAGGCAGCAGCCCTTGTGAGAGGGTCAAGGGGAAATTAGCTGTCAAGGCATAAACCGAAGGAAATTTTCCACTTACCCTTTCTGTACATATTCAACTTGCTTTTTTGGAAGGACAGCTATTATCTCCTTCAGCAGCTCATCTGGATTTAGTAAGTCAGTTGTGGTCACATTGTAGTGAGCCTAGAAAATTTTTTAATGAATACAATTGTGTTTCACAGTTGCTTATGACCAAAATAGAAATCAAGTATTTGGGAAATTGACCTTTGAGCAGTCAGCAGAGTTTCAGAAAGTTGCCATTTTCCCCCCTTTTAGGGAAAAACGGACTACTAAAGCCATTCCCTGTGCATTAATTGCAAAGCTTTAGTAACAGACCCTACTGAGGTATTTGCCAAACTGATAGTTTAACCATTCTGATGAGAACCTCCTTTGAACATCGAGATACAAGTACACACATCTAGGACACAGTTCTGCATTTCCAATTTGAACACCAGCTGTGCTCTTTCGAAAGGTAGGGAAGGGAGAATGAAAAAAACACATTGCAATGAGGGGCCTGTGAAACATTTAAGCAGTAACACAATTACTAGGCTGTAATTTTTGCATTTCATTTCCCTTTGGCTTCACTGATCACAACATTCACCCCTCCTAAAGCATGTGAATATACAGTTAACAACAATGGGTAACCCTTCATGCATCTGATAAAATGCACACAAGCTTGTGCCACAATGAACTCGTCAATCTTTAAGGGATCTCAAGATTTTGTTGACTTGCTGTCAAACATTGTTACTTACTAGTGATTGCCATGCAGAAACTTTAAGCAAGAAATTATATCAAGCAGCATCCAGCCCATCATTCCCTAGGGTTTTGGTTAGGATCAATATTTCAGGTCGGGCTGATACACAAATGCCTAAAGACATTTGTTTGATATTCCAGCCACTGGTAAGGTAGTTATAAGCAGCTCAAAAGAGATCCAAACCTTTGCAAGTCTCTCGCTGCTTCAGCTGTAACCACCATGTCTCTGCCAATTTGCCCCTTGAGCTCTGCTGAAGAGCCTGGATGCTTCAAAGCTAAGCCATGAAGCTGCTCCACAAGCAGGGCAGAATTGGCAGCTACTTGCCCACAAGTAGTTAAGCATGGCATTTGGGCCTTTTGTCAGATTTACACGCTGGCCTGATCAGACAAGCTGCACTGCCAGAGCCCATTTGGTACTACAAAGGTATTCAGCTGTAGCCAAATCTCTGCAACTCAAGTCCAAAAGTCGATTGTAGCTAAAGCTGACCATCATTTGGACTTAAAAACTGGAAGCAACCTCCCAAAATTTGTCTTTCAGCAATGAAAGTGCTGAAAGCTTACTGGACTGTGAATTTAAGTGAAGTACACACAGAAAAAAAGTTCAGTGAGTGTTGGAAAGCTTTGGTTTGGAAGACCAGGCAACTTAGTCTAGATGGTTATGGACAGACTATGTTTAAAACATTACACAATGGCTGCTCCAAGTTTATACATCACAAAAACTGGCACCACTAACCTAAAGTTACTGAGCAAGCTATTCTAGCAGAAACCACTTGATTATAGTCTTAAAAATAAAGAAAAATAGCAGTATCTGTGATGAGATGGAGGCTTGCTGTTTGACAAAAAAGTCCCATTTCTTTCAAATAATTAGTTTCATGCATTTTAGAATCCTAACCATGCACCTTATTTAAAAAAAAAGGGCATCCATGTTCATTTCGATGTTTTGCTACAACACATTCATGCTGATACAACAAATCCCAGAAGCTTTAGCCAACCTTTAACTTTCTTGGGCCTTCTTTTGCCGATCCTTTCTTTTTATTCGGTGTGAGCATGGTGATCACTTTATCCAAGCCTCTTTCAAGGCTCCCAAACATTTTGGTTCCTTTTCTCTTCTGGCCACTGTCCAGATGAGCCTGGTTCAAGTCCAATTCCACTGAGCGACACCTGTCATATTCAGAGATAGCAGGCACACAATGGTTTTCAGTGGCTGGGAATCGGTAGTTTTAGAGACATCAGTAAAAGGTCTTTCAGCCTCCTTTTCTGGGGGTGGGAAGGGGGAACCAACAAAGACGTGGCAAAAGGACCTGCTGCATAACAGTAATTTGGGATTTTGAAAGAGAATTGTATATGTGCTCCAGTTCTCTGGGGGCACAAGAGTGAATTTTAATTATGGAAAATAGGAATGCATCCAAGACTACTGAACTGTGTAATGTTAAAGATTTTTTCCCTGTAGCCTTTTAATATTTGTTGGTAAGTGTAGGAAAGGATTTAAAAAGGTTTTAACAGAGCAAACATAGATGCCATAGCAAAAAGCTCTCCCCATCAATACAAGGATTAAGATTGAACAATAGACTATTGGCATATGCTCAAATTAACTGGACATTTACCTTCTCTCAGGGCTAATGATTCCTGCTGCCAATTCATCTGGTTTTGCAGGAGCTGGTAGCTTAACTGGGGTCTCTCTGGTGGCTTGCCCTTTCTCTGCAAGAAGTACCACCGAGATTCAAGTGAGTAGATCTAGAAAGACGCCTTATCCTTTCTTGGTCCTGTGCTTCATATAGTTCAGCAGCCAAATGGATTATTCACAGGCAGATGAAAAAGTAGTTTTTTCTTCAAGATTAAAGAATCCCCACCTCCCCACAAGGAGACACAACAAGGGAAGGTAATGGTGAGGGTTGAGTCATGGGCTTCAATTAAAATGTGGGTATCGGTAGCTGGCAGGAGAGTGGGGTCAAAGCAAGAACATGCAATCAGTCTCATCCAATAGATATTCTTTGGGTTGAGGCTAAAGAGTATGATGATTAGTCGTTTAGCCAACTGCATTATCTGTGACAGTTGCGACCTCCTGGTATTTAGAGATACAGTAACTACTTTCAGTGCCAATCTTTGGAAAGCTGCTAGGAGGCAACTTTAGCATGCTGTTAAAAGCATGCTGAATCAAAGCAAGAATTTTATTACAAACTCCACCACAGTTGGCAGAGTAGAAGCCCTTTAAAGTGCCAACAATAATAATTGATGGAACAAGGACAGAATAAAATAAAAACTTGACCACTGAAGTTTTAGAATGCTGCTCCTGGAGGAAAGATGCAGCAATGTTATTGGCTTGTTCTTACTTTAGGAAGCAAGAAGCACTTCAAGAAGCAGTGCTGGAGTTTGCATGCAGTATTAGTGATTGAGTTTACATGCTGCTTTCAATTGCCCCATTCATAGGTTGTTTGTGTGACATCCAAACCTAAATGCTCTGGGTGGGTTAACATCCCAGCATTGGATATCATGCCAATAACCTACCAACAGGGTGACTGTAGGTTGGTAATTGAAAGAGGAAGTGAGCAGCATGCAGCTGACAGCGCAGTCAGTTCTGCCTATCTGTTTATGGATAAGTTAATCCACAGTGGTGCATAACATAGGAAACAAATCAATATAAGCCTCCATAACCACCATAAAAGCCATAGGACAAGAAAAAGTACTATGATACATCAGGGACAGGAAGGTTTAACACAAGGGCACTGTGTTAAAGTGGCAGCTCCCTTTCAAATGCCAACCTGTAATTATGTCCCAAGATCTACCTCCAGTATCAAGAATCCAGTATTCTTGATAAGTTTTAAACATTTCCTGCTTTGTTCTCATTCACAGCATCGATTCCTTCCTCTTTATGAGCCATACCTTCAGATCGTAGTGCATGGTTTGGAGTGGTCAGGACTCTCTTCTCATCTGTGATGGAAGTTGGTGTCTTGGGAGGAGGAAGCACGAAGAGATCTGGCTTTGTTGGAACATTGGCACCAGAGTTCTCCTTGTTGGCATATTTCTTAGATGCTCCTCTCCTTGGAGCAGGAAGCAGAGGTGGTGTGAACTCTCCACCACCAACCAGGACCATATGAGGCTTTAAAAAGAAAATATTTTGATGATGGGAATGTTTTTCTTTAGCATTGTCAAGTCACAAATGAAGTTTGTTACATTACTCATCGACTCACAACTCAGGGCTGCCCAGATGTTAACTTTTCCTAGGCAAAACTCAAATCATTGTGCCAGGATTCTCTATAGCCACCCGTTAAATAACCCACTTTCCCCACTCCTCCTCATCCGGCTGTTAGGATGTATAGAAACCATTCACACACAGCAATAAGAGCCAGAAGCTCCTTGGCATTCAACAATCAGTTGCTCTCCTACAGATTCAGGTCAAAGATTATTTAAGGTATTTTATCTGAATCATTAATAGCTCTTAGCTCATGAATAGCCCCTACTCACTCTCAGTCCTTCCAAGTTCCAATGGCATCATATTATTCTTATTCCAACAATGCCCAATTGCACTTCCTCTTCATTGGAACATGCATACATTAGACCTGTATCCCTGTTCTTCCTTTGGAAGGCTCAGAGCTGGTTTCCCACACTGCCTGGGGAGAACCCTGCTTAACTTCAACAAGGACAGAGCATCAGATGGTCCCTGTCAAGTCACAGAAACCTGCCATTGGGTCACCTAGCTCAGTATTGTTCTCTACACCAACTGGCTGTGGCTCTCCATAGCTTCAGGTGGTCTTCCCATTGGCTGAATATTTACTTTGCATATGCTACCCCTGAACTGTGGCCTTTCCTCACTTGGGCTGAGCTGTATTAACCAACTTAAAGATGCACTTTAAAGATGCATCTATGGAATCAGACCCCATCTGAACAATGGTATTGTCCACTTCCAAAAATTCTCGTTCAGCTTTTACACACACACAATTTTAAGGTACACCACAATTTATTTATTTATTTAAAACATTTCTATGCTGCCCCATTCGCAAAAAGCCTTGGGGCGGCTTACAAAACAGACACAATACACACAATTAACCTTAAAAATTTTGGAGACATTTCGGCACAATATAAAACCCAATAAATAGTTGATTAACAATTAAAGTAACTTTTAAATAAAAAGGTCTTGGCCTGGCGCCAAAAAACAAATAACGATGGTGCCAGGCAGACCTTTCTGGGGAGCACATTCCATAGGTGGGGCGCTACCACAGAGAAGGTCCTCCTCCAGGTACTCACCCTCCTAATATCTTTCACGGAGGGTTCCCGGAGGAGGGCCTCTGCCGCCAATCTCAGAGGGCGGGAGGGCATATATGGACACATGAAGTCCAGGTCCCAAGCCATTGAGGGTTTTATAGGTGATAACCAACACCTTGAATTGGGCCTGGACTTCAATGGGAAGCCAGTGAAGCTGATGGAGGATTGGGGTTATATGAGAACAACGCCCAGTCCCCGTCAGCAACCTGGCAGCTCTGTTTTGCACCAATTGAAGTATCCGGACTGTCTTCAAGGGCAGCCCCACGTAGAGCACATTACAGAAGTCTAATCAGGAAGTTACCAATGCATGTGTCACAGTTGCCAGGCAGTTGTTCTCCAGGTAGGGACGCAGCTGATGGATCAGCCGAAGCTGAAGGAAAGTGCTCCTCGCCACCGCCATCACCTGAGCTTCTAATGACAGCTCTGGGTTGAGGAGCACTCCCAAGCTGCGAACCCTGTCCCTAAGAGAGAGTGCAACCCCATTCAGGACAAGGTCCAGGTCCCCCACCCCGAAGCCCGACCCACCTACCAACAGGGCCTCCATCTTGTCTGAGCTTCAGTTTATTGGCCCTCATCCATCCCATTACCTCAGCCAGACACCGGTTCAGTACAGCCACTGCCTCACCTGGATTAGTTGAAAACGAGAGGTAGAGCTGGGTATCATAAGCGTACTGATGATTCCACAGCCCACACCTCCTAATGACCTCTCCCAGCGGTTTCATGTAGATGTTGAATAGCAAGGGGGACAAAATGGACCCCTGCGAAACTCCGTGGCATAACTGCCATGGCGCAGAGCCATAGTCCCCCAGCACCACCTTCTGGAATCGGCCATTGAGATAGGAGCGGAACCACTGCAAAGCAGTGCCTCCAACTCCCAGTCCCGCTAGCCTATCCAGAAGGTCGATGGTATCGAAAGCCGCTGAGAGGTCCAGGAGAACCAACAGGGACACACTCCCCCGTCTTTCTTCCTGCACAGGTCATCATACAGGGTGACCAAGGCAGATTCAGTACCATAACCGGGTCTGAAGCCGGACTGCAATGGGTCCAGATAGTCAGTTTCATCCAAGAGTGCTTGGAGTTGTCCCGCCACCACCCGCTCTAACACCTTGCCCAAGAACGGGATGTTGGCCACCAGTCTATAATTGGCGGCCATCTCTGGATCCAGGGATCCCTTCTTTAGAACTGGCCGGACTACCGCCTCCTTTAAAGGGGCAGGTACCCGGCCATCCCTTAGAGAGGCGTTGACAACCTCCAGGATCCAGGTCCCTATCCCGTCCTTGGCTTTCTTAAGTAGCCAAGATGGGCATGGGTCTAGTAAGCAAGTGGTAGGACGTACTTGTCCAAGCACCTTGTCCACATCATCAGGCCGCAACAACTGAAACTCATCCATCAATTTTGGACCAGACGGCAACATTGGCACCTCCCCAGACAGTTCTGATTCACTCGTAGAGTCCAGCTCGTGATGAATCTGAGCGATTTTCTCCTTGAAATGCTTGACGAAGTCATCACAGCGGGCCGTCGAGGGTGGCACGAGATCTTTCTTGGGGCCTGGGTGAACCAGCCCCTGTACCACCTGAAAGAGCTCCGCTGGACAGCATTGTGAGGAGACAATGGAAGCGGAGAAGAATTTCTTCTTCGCCACCCTCACCGCCACAGCATAGGCCCAATAATGGGCTCTTAAGTGTGTTCGGTCAGATTCATCCCGTGTTTTCCTCCACCTACGCTCTAGACGTCTCCCAACAATCTTTCTGCTGATGTTAAGTTTTAACAGGATACAACCGCCAAGCCAAAACGTAACTTAGGTCAGTTTATATTGGCTTTAAAAGAGTTAATGGCTACAGATACCTGTTTGGTTTTGGGTGTGTTGCACATTACAGGTTGTGTTTCTTCATAAGTGTTTAAAAATTCCATGGATCCAAATACACATGGCATAGCATTGCTGTCTGGATCATCTTGGTAGCTCAGAGTCTTTTTGATCTGTACAAAGAGATTTTGGTGGGGGAAGAATCACTGTACTAAAGCACTTTCAGAACACTTCAGGGTAAATGCTGAAAATTTCCAGGGGATTACCAAAAGCAGAGTAATCCAGCCTTCTTGGTATTGATCCCCATTGTCTCAAGGGAGCTGAAAGAAAGTCCTGAACAGCCGACAGGCACTCTGAACTAGAGTGGTTCAGCATCCCTTCTTTCTACAAGAGGTCTATGTACCACTCCTCATCAAGTGTCAGTCAAGTGCCATATCATTTCCAGGCTTACCATATCATTGGTACATTGTGGATTAGTTGTTAAACTGTTGTAATATATTATTTACTCTTAATCATTTTTATGCTGTTTGAATTTTGTTGGCTGTACAGATGTCCTATTGACATCAAAGTTATTGTTGATACTATATATTGTTTATTGTACACTATTCTGAAAGCTTTTTTGCTAATAAATGGTGTATATAAGCTTTAATAATAATATAAGTGCTTTATTAGTGACCATTGCTTATTCCAACAAGACATTTATCTTATGCATCTAAAAGGCTCATTGGCTATAGTCCCTTCCATTTTTTAAATTTATCACAATACTATCTCTTTAAAACCTTTCCCAAGATATGCTGGGAAGGGCCATGCCATGCTGCCAGGGGATGATGGCAGTCTGAATTTGGAGCTCCAGGTTCTACTTGTGAGCCGCCCCAAGGCTTCAGCGAATGGGGCAGCATAGAAGCTTTCTTAATAAATAATAATAATAATAATAATAATAATAATAATAATACTTAGGAGCTGGGACTCTGAATTAACCTCTGTCCTTGGTGATTCACAATGAGGAGAAGTTCATCACAAAGATACACGACTGCAATTTAGACTCACTGATAATACACATTGCTATCAGAATGCCATTTAATGCAAAGATGGGTAACGCACCTTCCATTCTCTGGATGGAGTGATGCTAGCACAGTCTGATGTTACAGTAGGAATCCTCAGACGAACAGGTTTACCATGAGCCTTCTTGGTTTGAAGTAAAAGGTATGTTGCAGACACATGATCATATTTCCACTAATAAACAAAAAAGATTTAGATTACTTTCACTTTATCTTTGGGGTGGGCTTTGTGGGAGAGGAAGACCTACCTGAAAATTACAAGCAGATCCTAGTGACATCAAAATAGTCTTGACTTATGACTTTTTATCTTATCTTTTCTTACATCAAGAGAGTCAGGAGACTTGGCATCAAAGAAAAGAGAGTAGATGTCAAGTGTTGAACTCAGATTGGCTATAGAAAATTAAAAAAAACCCTTTTCTTCTGAAGATAAAGAGTCTTATTTTCTGCTCAGTGCACAGCATATTGCCACTGGTAACTGGTACTAATCAAAGTAGAAACTCTCCCTGGGGACAGCATTCCAGGGCAGAAATTCTCATGGTGTAGCATGAGTAGACCACAGAAGGGCAAGAGAATCAAGTGTCAAGGGAGAGTTCAGTAAGTTTCTGGGGGAGGTAGTGCCATAGCCCATGAGGCACAGGAATGAAACTCGCTTGTTTATCTCATTACCTGACATCACAACTAGGCAGATTTCATTATGTATCATTCCCTTGTGAGGCCCCCCCGCCCAAAAAATAAAAAAATAAAAAAAATAAAAAAGCAGAAAGAGCAGCCAGTGATCTCTCCCTCTCCAGCTTCTTTTTTGTAATGGGGAAGTTTTGCAACTTTTGAATATGTAGCTTGGCTCAGAAACAAAGTATATCCTATTACTCTCCAGATTATCCTGCATTAGCATATTCACCTTCTGTGCCTGACTTTAAGAGGTCAAATTTGTGGAAAGGCAGAAGAATACAAGAGCTATACACTTGTGTTTTTACATTGCATTTTCTGCCTTTTAGCAACTTTGGCTCTAAGTCAGACATGCATGTGAATAAGTTTGGCAATTTAAAATCAAAATGCTATTAATTCCATCCTCAGCCCCTCACCCCATTCTTATAATCATAGATTTCTGTGAAATTCACCTCCTGCCTCAAGCCTCTATTGCATTAATTTTATAATTGTAAAAGAGCCTGTACCTTCTGAGTCAATGTGCCATGAAATATGCAAATTCTTACCATGAAATAAGCAGCTGATTGCTATGAAGATGAAGCCTGAGCAGTAAGAATCTAGGTTTGCACGATCTTCTAAAGAGATGTGAAATGTAGAAAATTTTGTTCTGATGAAGTCTCCTGACCAGGCCTTTTGCAAGGGACCAATTACTGACAGTGATTTTGAAAGTGCACTCTGGAGAAGCTTGTGGCTCCTCAATCAGACAACATTTCCTGAAGAGACCACTTATCCAGCCCCACCATTCATCTCTAGCACTAGAAATAGCTTGCTAGGATCTGTTTCAGGAGAGGCCTAAGAGTCCTCCACTGTGAACTGGCCAGACCACTATGCCAGGAGAACCAAGTCTCTCCACAACATTCCTAGAGTCGTCTGCAATTTATCATGTGAAAAATATGCTTTTGAAAAGGGGGCAGTTTGAAAAGGAATGCCTTAAGTCAACATTTCCACAGGGTTTCAGGAAGCTTTTACTGGTTGATTTCAATTTGATATACTGTATACATAATCATTAAGTCCCCCGCAGCCATGGCATGCAGCGCAAATCTTTATGTACATGCTCTGTTGCAAAGGCACTTCTAAAGCTACCACTTCAGCAGACTTTTGTTAATTGACCTCTAAAAACGTCCATAAGAAACTTGCTTCATATTCCTGTTATCTTACTGCCTCATCAACAGGATTCAACAGTATATTTTCCTGACGTCCCAGTTTCATTTCAACCTCCAGTAACCCCTCCAGAAGCAAGTTTATCTAACATAAGGCTTTTTCAGTGTTACTTGTGTGCTAGGCCTTGGCTAGGGATTCCCTTGCAATGCAGAAAACTTGAATAGTTTTACTTAACCTCAGATAATTCCCTTATAGAGAAATGATTTCAAACAGCTTTTAGCCTTCAGGGAAACCTGCTCCACAAACAAATTTGTGCAAAGAAATTTGTGGCTGGCCAAGATTTCTAAAGTCACATCTTTGAGAATATATCCTCTGAATGGAAGACTGGTAATGGCAGGCATGAATTTGGAGGAGAGCTTTAGGTAAGTGCACAAGGAAACACAGACACTTTGGGACAGTATGAAAACCACAAGCTTAAAGCAAGGGGAGTCAGTGTACCTGAAGCTCTTAATAGGCATGTTAGAGTCAAAGCTACTCAAGAATAGTTCTAAATTAGAGCAGCACACTGAGGTTTAAAACTAGGGCTAAAACAGAGATGTCAGCATTGAGAAACCCTGTGCAGAATTTAAAATTACATGTGTGAACAAATATACATCTTTGACTTGTTCAAGATAGATTATTGAAGTCAAACAGTACCTCTGAAATTACATCTGTCATATGTTCTCTGCTACACTTATGAAACACAGAAAGTTCTGTTATGCAGTCTTCATCAAGATGCCCAAGCTGGAAAACAGTTCATTTAAAAATTGATGTTAAATTCCTGATACTTGCCATCTCATTTTTTTTAAATGACACAAAAACATACCATTACAAAATACAGGCATTTTCCTAGTTCTCATCACAGGACATATTTTAACTGCCAGATCTGCAGAAACTTTTACTTTTGACCCTTGTGTGTTGAAAAAACTGTCAATAGCTATGTAGGGTGATCCTCTGAACCCTGAGTTCTATAAACACCTGGAGAGTCATAATCACATATAAGGAGCAGCATCAAGAATGTAAACATATGCTTGGCGTCTATGAACTTAGCCGTCTGCATTATTGGGGCAGGTGCATGGTAAGATGCTTAGCAATGCACTTGACGAGGGGTAGTGGAAGTGGCACTATATTTACCAGAGTAAGGATATGTAAGGTGTATCTTACTTAGCACTAGGAAAATAGTATAATCCTTTATATGTCTATTCAACAGTACATCCCACTGAATTAAAAACTGTTTCTCAGGGAAGAGAGTACAGGATCACAACCTAAGCAGCATGAAATAATTCCCCCACAGAGGATGCATTCACTTCTATGTACCCAGGCATGATAACTCTGCCAATTAAAGTCTTACTTTGCCAGATTCTCTCCCAAGTTGGGGATTTTGTAGGGCGATTTTATCCATTTACCGTGGATCACTCAGGATAATCTCAGTTATAAACTCAAGGATGTTTAGACGCTTGACACACTGTGCCACTCTGTGTGGACTAAAATTATATAATTCTGGATGATCTGCTGTAGTTCTTAGTGCTACAGCAGATCACTTTCCCCTTGAGGACTGGAGAAGATGGAAATCAAATGGCTTTAAATGTGTGTGGGCAACCACAAAGAAAATGAGCATTTTCTAGGGTAGAGAAACAGTGACACTCAATGGACAGCACAATGCCTGGATAATTTTATCTGGACCACTTCTGCTATACACAAACATCTCATACACAGGATTTCAAGTAGACTTACTGTTTATCTTGCTGTGGCCATGTCTTCCTAAAGGCCATATCCTGGCAGCATTTGCCCATTTGGGACTGGACTTTCTGTACTATATACAGAGCTGTTTCTAAGCCAAGTGGAAGGAACGAAAGCTCCATAGTAGAGTTCATGCTACACACACAGAAGCTCAGTCCCTGGCATCTCTAGTTAAAAAGGGATCCTTTTTCTGATGGGAAAGACCTTTGGCTGGATATTCTGGAGACCTTCAGCCAGTCAGAAGAGGTGAAGTTGAGTCAGGTAGCCAGAAGAGTGAATTGGTGGAAGGCAACTTCCTATGTATGATATGTTTTCATTTACTGAAGAGTTACACTTTCTTCAGGAATGGTTCTCTATGGACTTGACAAAACCCCCAAGGTGGATGCCATCTTACAAGCCACCTGCTCTGGCCGGCATTCAACAGCAGGAATGCAGCCATATCATGCATTCCACTTTCTTTAGAAGTTTTAAACTCTTGATTTAAAAACATTTTGTGAAGGATCCAGAAAATATGTTAGCACTATGCTTCCTTAGTCTTGTTACCATCTCAGGTCAGCCTACTTTTAGCTTTGTTAGAAGCTCTCATTCATACAGGTTAATTGACTCACAGGGTATTTACTTTGCCAGTGGACAGCAAAAGAGTAGCCTTGTGTGAGCCATGGGTGGTTTAAGAGATGCTTAACCATAATCCTTTTCTTTGGGTCCACCTAGTGGGTAAGAAGAGAGGTGCATTTTAGAAGATAGCTACTGTAAACACCATTAAATAAATACACCATATATTTTAGCCTATCTGCAATAAGGAGGTCAGTGCAGTTAGGCAGAGCCTAAAAATGCATTTCCAAAACATTTCTTAATGCCTTCTCTTTGGACCATTGTGTTCTTCTGATATTCGGGATACCACAAAAAAAAAAAAAAATCCATCAGTTCAAGTTATTGACATATCAATTAAATCCTAATTTTCTATCAAGAAGGGCTCTCAGCAAGGATTACAGATCCATAAACACAAAGCAGACACTACCACTGGGATTAAAATTTATCTTTAAATGTCACAGAAGGAAGATGAGGAGGAAAGAGGAAAACAAGAAAACACAAGGCAGTAATTCTTAATATTTATGGCTCTTTAAAAACATGCTGTGAGAGAAAAAGAGTACACAGGGTTCAAGAACAGGCCTCCAAGAAATAGCTTCACCTTCCAAGAAATAGCTGGTAACGTGACTCTCCTCGGAATGGCTGAAATTGACTCAATCCTTTTTGCTCTTGCAGAGCAGGCCTTTGGAAGCCCAGCTGCATTTGGATGGTTTCGTGCGACTCTGGCTGCTGCAGACACAGCTAGTAAAAAGCAAGAGCAAGCAGAGCTCCCTGCTTTTGGCCATCTCTCACTTCTTCTCTTTCTTACAGGGCAGTTGAAAACAAATAATCTCTGCACAGTGGGAGGAGTGCCTGGACCTGGGGGGAAAGCGGCAGCCACAGGACCCCCAGTACTCAAATTTGCTTCAAGAAAGAGTTCAGAAACCTCGGAATACTGTTATGTCACAGTGAGTACCATGGAGACCATCTTGATAGGTAACCCACATCCCTGAGCTGGCAAGACAGGGACAGCCAGACTCCATCCATTTCTATTTCCAATTTCTACTGGCCAATCTTGGCTTTTTTTATTTAAGGAAGAGAAGTAGTTACTTGGAACTATTCAAATAAGTTAATCTTCAATCATCTTCCACCTATAGAAGAGGTTTAAGAAAAAAAGTTGGCACAAATTGGGGAGAGGTCTACTGACAGCCTTTCACCATAAATGACCCACATCCAGAGGCAGCTGATGCCCACAGAGGCTGTTGCCTTCACTTCCTGCTTGAGGACTTCCTGGAAGCATCAGCCTAGCTGTTGCGGGAAACAGGAAAGATATTGGACTAGACAAGGCAGAAGGGGCTCTGGTCTGATCTTTTGCTCTTTTCAGACACTGGTATCAAGGTGCCTTCTCTCCTTCCTTCAGCCATTACTGCTATGGGAGAGACCATTACAGGTCATAAAAGGAATTTAATACTGGGCAAGAAGGGTTGAGCAAAGCAAGTTATTACCTCCAGGCATTCCTGCCATATAACTAGACATTCCCCTGCTTCAGAAGATTACCTGCAGCATCTGGTGCAGAAGCAGTACACTGCCAGGTGAGAGCCATTTTGGAATCTCATACTTCCCCCTCTGTAGAGGAAACAATTTTAGCATTAGTTCTAGTTGAATTAGCGAAGCTTAGGACAGCTATCCCTTGATCCAGTCAACTTTTTTTAACTGTCTCAGAGACAAGGTATTACTTTCCACAGTCAAACTTGATGTCTAACAGCAGCAGAGCAGTGATGGAAATACTGGTAGAGAAACATTACATGGACTGGAGTGGGTGTCAATGCTGAGGGCGGTATAAGTCAAAAGTAGATAGGAATTAAACCACAAAACCTCTCATCCTTCGGAAGGTAGAACCAAAGAGACTGAATAAAATTCAGGATTAATGGCCAGTGTAATAGCTAAGAAGCCATGTGATTGAAGGTTTCCATAGTTTGGATCACAGCACTCAATCAATGCAGATATCACATCAGTGCACTGGATCAGCCTAGGCCATTTTATCCTGTATGTCCAGTGCCCACATTTAATGCAGCAAGCCGCCCAATGTTTTTATTCCCTGCTTTATTTCTGGAACTTCTAATAAGGCCAAATTTAGGAAGGCTACTAGTAAAAAGTTAGAGGTTATTTTATTGTTGAACATTCACTGAAGAATAGATGGGAAAAACATTAGAAGTGGCTGCTGGAATGTTAAAACCACAAAGGGAATGCTTTGCTTTATGATCCAGTGAGTGCCACCAGGGAAATGCAGAAGCACAAGGTGAATGAGATTTTGGGTGATTTCAGGCCATAGGACACCCAGCTTACAGGGGATCGTCTCATTCCCTTCTCTTCTCCATACGCAATGGCTCCACATAGGAGATTTGCCCATTTCTCCATCCTTCCTCCCAAGCCTTTTGTTAAGAATCATCAGTATAGCTGAGCAGTATTTTTCATCAGATGTTTAAAGAAAATGTTACTGTCAGATTCCAGCAACTTCAGCCTACTAAAACTCATGACTTGTGAGGATTCTGAGACCAGTGGCTCTTTCAAAGCAACATAAGAGACAAATACATGCTCTTCTATTAAGAGTTATTATCCTGCTTTTTTCTTGTAACAAACTCAAAGCAGCTTACATCATTCTCCTTTTTTTCATTGAAAAGATGCTTTCCATCTTTGTTTTTAGAGAGCTTTGCCCTCTGTGTTTAATAGGAAATTTTTTTACAATAATCAAGAGATTGTTTGAAGGAAAGGAGAAGACTGGGGGATCTATCCATATGGAAAGGAATCCTTAATCCACGGGTGCCATTCTGAATATATGCAAACAGAATGGCAGTCCACAGCTATCAAGCTAAATTTAGCCCTTTTAGCACTGTTGAGCTCTGTTTATTTTTATTTCCTCCTCCTCCTGTGCAGCCTGCTGGAGAGGGGGTAAAACAGCCCCTCCCAGCCCACCCACAGTTGTCCACCCCTTCCTTGATCCAGCAGGAGGAATTCTGTCACCAAATGTTAAGGGATGCAAAATATATATTAATAACTTAATGTGTGGCTGCATCATTTGACTTGGGGAGCAAGTCATCTTCTTGAATGTAAAGCTGGGGGAGGCAAAGAGGACCAGAAATAGGATCAAGGGATGGAATGCTTTTTGTACCAGGGGAAAGGGGAAATGAAGACCTATCACCTTCAGAAGAAATAAACCAAATATGCTCCCAAGTAAAACACACACACCCACAGGGACAGGAAATCTGTGTTCGTGAAATGTTCATTCTTATGATTAAAGAGGTACATTGTAGACTGGAAGCCAGAGAACATTAACAGGATTTTGGTTTACAGTCATTTTTATCTGCCTGCATAGAAAAAATGTGAGGTAGGAGGCCCACTCCATATAGTATCATCCTACTTTAGATTTAACATCTGTACCAGTTGCTGTCAACTTGGAAGTGACATTGGGGGGATTCTAAGCCCAGTTGTTTAACTCAAGCCACAGCAAATTGTTTGTATTTTCTGGTGAAACAGGAAGCCCTCAAATCCAGCATATTTAAGTAGTCAGAGAGGTGCATTTGTTCATAGTTTTTCAGTCTGCTGAACCCAAATCTCTACTACAGCAACTCAGTTTAACCTTGGACGAGTGGTCCATCAATCCAGTCCTGCCTACTTGCCTGCCCACAGGTCCAAAATCTCAGACTCTCACGTAATACCAGAGATCCTGGGACTGAGTCTGGGACCTTTTGTGCACAACGCACATAAGCTCTGCCTACTGAGGTGGCAGCCTCCTGAGAAAAAGGGGACGGGGTCCTGCAGGAAGGAGAGTCAGAAACGGGGGCCAAATTTGACCTGCATCACAGATTCAAACCAAGCGTAAACAGCCTCAATTGACAAGCATCGTGCTTGAACTTGCAGTGCCTTATGCTTTTTTGGTGCTGACCTGAATGATAACACATCTCCCTGCTGTGGCGAGGGGGAGAGAGTCGTCACAACTGAAATTAAATATGCTACCATACCTAGAGTCAGATGGTACCACGTCTTGCAAAGTTACGAGATGCTCATCTTCCTAGACTCCTGCTCTAGTGAGCAATTGGGGGCTGGCGGAAGAGCAGACACAAGCAGGCAAAGCTGCAGCCTCTAGACAATAACCAAGTGTTCCACTCTACAGGAGGCCGGTACCCTTCATTTCACTCTATGATGTCACCAGAAAATAAAAACATCATCCCAAGAAGGATATCTCTAGCAGAAAAAAGGGAATTACACACCTGGCCAGGGTGCGCAGGAGAGGAACTTGTCCCGGGCAGATTAAATTATGTGGGTGCTTACAACTGCACAAGTGCTTGGGCATGCCAGAGATGCCATGCTGGCCTCTTGTCACGCATGGGCACACACAGCAGATTTCCTACAAGGCTCCCCGACACAAAGTGAGAGATCTTTGATGCCCTCCTGCTAAGACAGCATCAGCACTTGGCTACTGCCTCACAGAGGTTGGGGGAGTGGGAGGAGGGAGGGAGGCATGAGAACTGGACTTCTGAGGTTATTCCAGTGCAGTCCTTAATGCTGGCAAGTACCTAAGTTAGGCTTCTGTGAGGCCAGAAGGTTCAGTGCTGTGAAAGAGGGGCGCTCTGCCACTCAGCTTCTGGGAAACAGCATTTCTCTCAGAGTAGTTCTGCAGGAATCCTCGCTTAAACATGAAGGCTGGGATGCTTGAGATGGGCTATGCCAAGATACATACCACTATTTTCTTGTAGAGTGCCATGACGTTATCGTCATCGAAGGGCAGAAATCCACAGAGGAGAGCATACAAGAGGACTCCCATGCTCCAAACATCTGCCTGGAATGACAAGCAGACAGAATCCACAGGGTGGCAGTTTCGTTTGCATCCAGCTCGGCCTTGCTACGCTCTTGCACACCACTTCTTCGGCAGGGGAAGGCACAGCACAGGCGTGCTGCTCATCCTGCCAGTCGCCAGAGGAGAACTGCCATGGTAACCCATCATCAATAAGCAAGCACGGGGTGATGCTTCCACTTCCAAGCTGCCAGGAGACACTTGACGGGGTGGAGCCCGCCTGGAGAGCCACAGCTCCACTGGGCTGGTTGGGAGACACCCACAGGCTAGAGGTGCCCCTCCCCTTTGTACTATATTACAGCCTTCCCCAACCCTGTGCCTTCCAGACAATTTGGACTGCAACACCCAGAATCCCCAGTCAATAGCCCTGCTAGAAGAGAATTCTGGGAGCTGCAGTCCAAATACCTCTGGAGGCCACCAGGTTGGGGAGGGCTGCTATATTACTTTGAAACCCTACCTTTTGCCCAGGAAGCCCAAGGCAGCCTACACAATCTTCTTCCTCTCCATTTTATGCTCACAGCAACCCTGTGATGTAGCATATACTGAGATTCTGTGATTGGCCTCAAGTCACCCACTGAACTTCACAAGGACAGGGTCCTACCACCCACACAATACAGCACCCAATTCCCCCTTGACAATCTACCAAAACCAGCCAAAATGTGTGGGTCCCTGCCACTCTGCTTATTCTGTTCAAGTAGCTTTAGCCTAACACACACCAGAGAGGCTGCAGAGAGTTAACCTAAATGCACACAAAATGGCAGGACATGGAGCTAGTCTCTGATATTTGTTTGAGGCATGCTCTGGTGGTTGGGGAGTGTGGGAAAACATGCTCTTCGGGGCAGCATTAGTCCAGAATTGGGAAAGGCAACTTGAATGCACTGGGACTTGGTGAGGTCCCACTGATGATCCCAGCATGCCTCCAATAGTGCTCCTCAGCCATTTCTGACTGCTCCTGGAGCTCCACTCCCAAGGCAGAGATTTGGAACAACGGGAGGCCTCTGCAAAATGCAGAGGGCCAGATGAGGGTTTGTAAGGCCCCCAGGAGCATCCTGGCTTTTGCAGGAATGACCAGAAGGACTGTTGCTATCCAAAGTAGGATTTCTGCTGCACAGCCATGCTGTCAATGTGACAAAGCAACTGGGTGTCAGGCTGAAGCAGAGAAATAAGACACGTGTCTCAGCAAGAGTCATTTGAGAGGATGAGGGGAATAAAATGCTCAAGTGTTAAAGAATGTGTTACATTACCTCTGAGCCAATGTAAGCTTTGCCTTGAATTAACTCTGGTGCTGCATATGCTGGACTTCCACAACATGTGCTTAAATGATAATCCAGACCACCCTGCAAGAAGAATATGAGCAACAAGCAGCATCTGTAGCTTCACCTACGTATGAACACTGAAGACACGGTGGGCATACTCAGCTCAAATAGCTAAGCTGTTAAAAACCAAGGGCAATTACTTCCCTGGTCCACAATTACATACAAACTGTCAGCTGGCCATGAACCTTAAGCTGCATTCATTTGCCAGCTGCACCCCAAAAGAGACAACCCAGAAACTGACCTGGTTCACATACAACAAAAACTCGTATGATGACCTATGGGTTGTTTAATCACATGAGAAAGAGGGTGCATTGCCCCCAGTATTTTAGCCTTTAAACAACGATAAGCTATGTCTAGGTTGTTACCATGTCATCTGAACCCATGGTTTGTTCTTAGGTTAACTTTAGGTTGTTTAACCCATGAATAACCCAAAGTGCCTGAGTTTGTATGACAAATTTATACCCTGTGAATTAACCCACAAGTTGCCACGAGAGATACTGCATAAGAACAGGCATATTTTCCTACAGCATCTGATTTACTTGTAGCCTGATAAGGTGCTAAACTTATTCGTTATCATTTAAAGCTTTTATACCCTATTTTCTTCAGCCAGAAAAGCTTACAGGTCAACAGGCACAAGGCAATCATTCCTCTCAGGCTTATTATTTAAAAGGACATTACAGAAGAAAAAGGAGAGAGGACAGAAGAACTCGGGTGTCCACTTTTCTTGTTATAAAGCTCTCAAGAATCAGCTGTGATAGAATGGAATATTCACAGTTCAAGAATAGGTTTCACTGGACCTCCAAGGAATAGCCTAGTGATGTGCGTACTATTTTGCCTTTCTTTGATATTGTACTGGAGAGAGCCATGATGGAGGGAGGACAGAAACAATCTGCTTCCACACACCAATATAAACCAGTTGAATGGCTGACCTTCAACAGGCCCATGGCAAAATTAGTCAAGTTTAGTCAACAGTCATCTACTTAGCAAAGCAGAAATTGAGGTACCCAGAGACTGGCTGTTTCATCTCCAAAGCAAACAACGCATCTCCGTTCAGCCAGGGCAATCGAACTGAGCACTTTCTATTAGTGATATGATTGAAAGCAAAATTGAACACATACCTTTGGTTTTGCACAGAGACCAAAATCTATCAGCTTCAGGTTATGTTCAGCATCGATCAATAAGTTTTCCTGACAAAAGAGAGATTGCACATCTTCTAGAATCCAGCACAAGAGTAACCAGATACAATAAATTCAACCACTTCTGAACAGGAAGAAGCAAATGGAAGCTAAATGCTGAATCCTGAACATGTAAGTATAGAACAGAATGAGAAAGAGACAGCCCTTTAGCAGATGAAACTGGAGAAACCATTAGAGAGAATCAGCAGGGGTCTATAGTACATTGAGTATGCAGCAAAGTCTGTAACACCAAGGAACTGAGCTGGCATAGAGGCATGGAATGTTCCCTCCCTGAAAACTACTCTTTGTAGAGCAGGTTCTATAAAGGAAAAACCATCAATTTGGCTGAAATTAAAAAATTCACAAGAGACAGACTAAGGCCTAGGAAGTTCTGGGAGGCTGAGAAGCCAAATTAACAGTGGTTAGACATAAGGAGGCTACAGGGAAGGTGCAGAGTAGACAACAGACTGAAAAAAGAAAAGGGAATCTGAAGAAAGCTTGCAGGAACAAGTTCAAAGGAAATTGGGAATTGAGGCAAGAAAGGACTATTCAAAAATGAAAGAGGGCAGCATATTCTGGGAAGAACAAAGCAAAAAGGAAATTAGTTCCTAAAGTTTAGTTGAAAGGCAATGGCTAAAGGAAACCATCAGAACGTGAACCTAAATATAAACACTGAAAGTATGGTGAGCATACTCAGCTCAAATAACTAACCTGTTAAAACCAAAGGCTATTTCTCCAGCCCGCAAGTAGTTAGCATTAAACACTGGAGAAGTGGGAGCTTGAAGGAGAAATAAGTAGGGGATACACCCAGTCCCTCAGTTATGAACATCTGAGTTAAGAACAGATGTTCTTAACCCTGCTTATGAATGAGCAAACCTGGAAGTCCCACCTCATCTTCAAGTGCCAAGCAGGTACCTGCAGCAAGGAGAGGAAGGAAGGAGGAAAAGGGAAGGAGGAGGGAGCAAAGCTGGAACTAGTTCTGTGGCAGTGGCAGAAATACTTTAGTTTTTCATGCTCATGAAAAACAAGTGTTTCCAAGTCAGTGTATTCCAGTTCATGTGGAGTTAAGAGTTGCCTTCTATAACTTTGTACTGCATTTGGTTTGTAACCATGCCTCCAAAGCTTAAATATGATGCAAGTGCAGTGGTGAATCAAAGACGAGAAAAACAACTACAACTGAAACTAAAGTAGAAATACTAAAGCAATTGAGGAAAGAGAGACACCATCAGTTACTGGGACTGCATTAGGCTTTAGTTGTTCAACAATCAGATTCTCTTCAGTACTTTTAGTTACTTTACTGTTACTGTGCAAAAGTTGGCTTGAAACTCAACATTAAGAAAACTAAGATCATGGCATCCAGTCCTCTCACTTCCTGGCAAATAGATGGGGAAGAAATGGAGGTAGTTACAGATTTTATTTTCCTGGGCTCCAAGATCACCGCAGATGGGGACTGCAACCAAGAAATTAAAAGATGCTTGCTCCTGGGGAGGAAAGCTATGGCAAATCTAGACAGCATACTAAAAAGCAGAGACATCACCCTGCCAACAAAAGTCCATATAGTCAAGGCTATGGTTTTCCCAGTTGCAATGTGTGGCTGTGAAAGTTGGACCATAAGGAAGGCTGAGCGCCAAAAGATTGAGGCCTTTGAATTGTGGTGCTGGCGGAGACTCCTGTGAATCCCTCGGACCGCAAGGCAATCAAACCGGTCAGTCCTAGAGGAGATCAATCCTGACTGCTCTTTAGAAGGCCAGATACTGAAGATAAAACTGAAATACTTCGGCCACCTAATGAGAAGGAAGGACTCCCTGGAGAAGAGCCTAATGCTGGGAACAATAGATGGCAAAAGAAGAAGGGGATGGCAGAGGATGAGGTGGCTAGATGGAGTCACTGAAGCAGTTGGTGTGAGCTTAAGTGGACTCCACTTAAGGACAGGAAGGCCTGGAGGATTGTTGTCCATGGGGTCGTGATGGATCGGACACGACTTCGCAACTAACAACAATAACAGTTACTGTATTATCATTATTAAAATGCTGTATAGAGTTTAAGATGCTTTAGTGTATATGGAAGCATTTAAGTGTTTCATATGCTTTTTATATACATGATCTGACTTACAAATCGAACTTGAAAGCCATCTCAGGAATGGAACTTATTCGTAACCTGGGGACTGCGTGCATATGAAGCTGACAAAGAAGAACCAAGGAGAACTGGAGCTCTGTGCTATTAGCAGGAAACCCACAAGCAGCCAGAGGGTCACAGACTGTAGACAATGCAGAGCTGGGCATAGAAGCCAGAGCCTGGCTGGGCAATTCTGACACTGTCACTGAAGCATTGGAACCTGACAACCTTCCATGTGCTTATTCCTACGGAGATTGTGAAAGGCAGAAGCACACTTACCGGTTTAAGGTCCCTGTGAGCATACCCCTGACTGTGTACGTAGGCAATAGCGGCTACTATCTGGCAAAAAAACACACGTGCTTCCTCTTCTGATAAGCGATCCTTAGCAATGATATAATCAAACAGCTCTCCACCAGGGCAGTACTGCAGTGAAAAAGAAGGCAACACATTCGCAACAGAGTGGATAATTTGGTGGCTAATGAGAGAGACTAAAGCACTTTACTACAATGTCTAAGAAGAAATTATTTTGTTTAAAAAGAGGGCAAGTTTCCAACCCTCTGATGTCCACAGAGAGAACAGAGAAAGGAAGGACAACTCCAGTATTCTGACAGCTCCCGTGTCATCCAGGCTGTAATCCACAGGTGGGGAACCTATTTTTTGCGGCATGCCATTGGTGGCAGGACCACAACACACACTGAGTAGGACTAGACGAAGATGATGGCTGTTCCTTGTTCTCATTTGCATCCCTCTACCCACAGGATATGATCTCTTCACCTGAAGACGGTTTTTGATGTCAAGCTGAATACCATGCACAGCCCAAGGGCTGCAAGTCAACTCCTCCGTCCCTGTGCTCACAGTACCTCCTTCATGAGTGTTCTGCGAAAGAACTGGTCATCACCAAATAGATCATGTGACCTCCAAAAATACGTGCTCAATGGACATCTCTAGACACATTCATTTCCTGAAGATGCTTCAGGCTGGAGCTTATAAAAAGGTGGGAGAGCAGTGACAATGTGCAGAACAGTAAAACACGTGGATGCAACAACCATACACTTTCATACTTATCCCTTACAAATGAGACCAAACAAGTTTGATTTTTCAAGCACACCTTAGTCATAGTTTGAGGTGGCTCAGAAAAGCACATAAAACTGCTTCAGGGCAGGATGAAGGTTGTGGGAACACAAATGGCCACCTCTGGTTGAAACACGAGTCGAAACGGACCTGCTGCATTCAGCTTCTGTATGTCATAAGAACCTTCACAATTCCTAAGCTTCTTTCCCCTCAAATTCTTTCCTAATGCTCCCTACAGCCCTTTCCTTATAGGCACCAAGTCTCTCAAAATGCCATTTTGTGCACTCAAGCAAGCTACCAGATGCAAATATGTGGAGAGTCCACACGTTCCTCCTGCAGAACCGGGCTTCCCAAATCTGGCTAAGCAGCTGTTTGGCTGCTGCGAGTCCCATTCTGCAGAGAAACAGAAATACTGGGAGAAAACAAGCTGTGCAGG
This sequence comes from Varanus komodoensis, assembly GCF_004798865.1. NCBI lineage: Eukaryota > Metazoa > Chordata > Lepidosauria > Squamata > Varanidae > Varanus > Varanus komodoensis. The sequence continues at coordinate 2,823,017 of NW_025335856.1, forward strand.
GGGCATGCACCTCATTTCTCAGCAGGACTCTGCAGCTCAGCAGCAGCTTTTTGCAGGAGCAACTAGTGGGTCCATGAAAAAGGCCATGGCGCACTGGAGGTTGCCCACTCCAGTTCTAATGTACCCCAATAACCTAGTTGGGCTGTTCTCCCCAACCATGCCCCTTCAAAAGCACCTGACAAATGCTGTTAGTTTATGCTGTGAATGTTAATTCCTTTCTCAAGATAAAGTGAACTTGGAATAGAGGATAATTTTATTCCTCAAAATAAAATTTACTGTTGGAGTTCAATGGTCTCCTGCAGCACCTATAAGAGAGGTAGAGGTGTGTGTGTGTGTACTGATTTGTTTGATTTCATAAAAACCAGGTAAATATATTTTACTTTCCTTGAAGTGGTACAACCGTGAAAAAAATGAATTTATGATGCATCAATGTATTATTTTCCCCCTACCCTATTTGGACAAGATGCTGAAGACAGAATGGACCACAGTCAGCTCAGGTGTTTGGTAGATTCACTTTCCCAGAATCTACCACAAGTAGACCACCACAAGACAACTGACATAATTACTGAAGAATACATGATGCATGAAGCAGTTTGGGTTTTAAAAAAGGCTTACAAATATTTCTTGCAACTGCTGGGATCCACAGAAGGGTTACAAAGCAAGGCTTTCAAGCTTACCTCTAGAACCATAAAGATCTTCTTTGGCGTCTCAATTACTTGGTACAGTCGACAGATATTCTGGTGGCTTAAGTTCTTCATGGCTTCAATTTCCATTTTTACACGGGGCAAATCATCCTAAAAGATGAAAGATTTGTGCTGTTTCCAAACACGTTATGACACAAAAGTCACCAAGAGAGTCTTTTCCTCTAGACCCGAAACTGCTTGTTTTCCTCTTCCCTTCGCCTTTCCTATTTTCTCTATTTAAGTGGAAGCCTGAAAGCAGAGACTGTCTTGCGGCAATGTGCCTCCTTTCACTTGAGAGCCCCTCCAGACGCATGCCAGTGTGTTGCTCGTTCACAGATGCAGCAGTGGGGCAGAGGTAGGATTCATGCATATTGTCTCTTTCTTTAGGGAGAAACCAATGGCAGCTGATGTCAAAGGCAGTCCTACAAGCCCCACTCTTAACTCAGAATATAATTGCCTGCCTAGCAGCCAACACCCGACTAAAAGGCCTGAGGGAAAAATGAAGAATGGTTTAATGGCCACGGTCCACTATTTTTCCTCTCTCAAAGCTGCTTTCAAGAGGAGCAACCATATTGGGGCAGAGAGAATGGAAACAAGAGAGCTAAGTGTCCAAAATGAGATGAGCTTGAACAGTGACCAGTCGGATTACCTATGGCTATATTTTCTCATACATTTCTGCTATTTAGTAGGCATTGAGTGCTTAAACAAAACATCAATTTACATTCTACATTACTGAAGAACATTGTCCAGGTAGTGGTAATAAAGCCCAGTATGGTTCCAGGGGCTTAACATTCCAACTCTGTTAGGCATCTCCCGTTCTTAATAATTTCACATTAAGATGTTGTACCCCTAGAAAATTTGTACAAATTAAGCTCAGTTTTCCTCCATTGTGAACTCACCCCTAGAGCCAGCTTGTCCATGATTTTTATTGCAACCTGTTCACCAGTGAGCAAATGACGACCCAGCTTAACCTTTGCAAAGCCACCTACAATAAGACAAACCATTAAAACTCCACTTTAGCATTTGTGCTCAACTCCACTTTGGAAACCAATAGAAGGGAAACAACTGGCTGGAAAAAAGGCAACCCCTTAATTTTCTCTCCATCACAGGAAACTGCTGTAAGCTACTTTGGGGGATCTTGTCAGAAAGCAAGACACAAATCTAACTTTTAAAAGCTCTTTATTTTGCATGTGATGTCTTGCTGTGAAGTTTTGGTTTCCTATCTATTGTGCTCTCAGTGTTTGTAAGTCCCCTGAACTCAGAGGCTTAGAAGCATTCAGTGCAGGGCAGCAGCAGTGGTGGAAGCAGCAGAAGTCTCCATGTCTGTCTCCCTAAACTTCTAGCTCTCCATTTCAGATAGGCCACCAGTGCCAAATCTAGCTGGAGCACTTTGGAGGCACATGGAAGGACATTTGGGGCCTTGAGCCTTTTTTTGAAGCTGATCTCCTGACTTTAGAAAGGCATTTGACACTTTTCATTCCACGGTGGCTGCGGGGGGGGGGGGGGGGCTGGAGTTGGGATTCCCTTTGATTCTGACCATATATCTGGGAATTCAGAGTATTCTTTGGCCCCTTAGACCCTGTACAGAAACCACAAGATTGCTCTTCTCACTACTTTGACTGGACATGCCAAGTAGCATACCTGATCCAACAGTTTCTTGTATTTCATAATACTTAAGAAGCTCTTCATAGTCATCCACAGCCATCTTGAAATTCAAGAATTTCTCTTTCAGGTGCCTGGCAGAATATAAATTGATCATTTATGGCAATAGGTTCATTTTGAAGTAAGGTAACAGCAAAATTAATATTGCTTCACACACAGTTCAAACCATTGCCAATTCCACAGTCACTTAATATCTACTAAAATACATTAAGTTTTTAAACATGAAAAAGTAAACCTATTATTTAATCTGCGTGAAAATGCAGCTAGTCAGAACAAAGGGGAAATCAGACAGCTACAAGCAGGAATGGGAAGAAAGGCTCTGTAGGTTCTTGGCAAGACTGGAACTTGCTTTTACAGCTGATGCCCAACCCACAGTGCCCTGTGAAATCAAAGTCAGCACCATAGGCAAGACTGCCTTCTGATAATGGGCACACCTACCTCATATGGTATAGCCCTGCCCAGGTCTCAATGACATCTCAGTAGAGCCCTACCTACTGTCACCAACCCTCTCCCACTGACCCTTATTTGTGAAAGCAAATCTGCTTTGGATAAGATGACAGTAAAACCTCATAACAAAGGCAGGTATGTTCATCTTTGAATGTTTCATACCCAGAAAAGCTAACGTAGCTGCAACACCATCACCAGTAGAACAGGCAGCCAACAGCACATTGGCTTCTCCATGTCCCAATACTGATGGACTACTTGCCAAGGAAGGCCACTGGTATCCCTGCATGGTTTCTCCCAACAGTTCTGCCAGCCCCCAAAATGCTAAGATTAAGGGTAGAAACTCTCTTAGTCAGTTTTGGAGAAGCTCTTCGGGGCTCTCTTCTAGCAATGGGTAAGAATGGAGCTTTAAAAAGTCAGGGCCAAAATACAGAATATTTAACTCTGAAGTTGTTATTGCCAGCAACTAAGTTTAACATCTAATAAACTTTTATACCACACATTTCATATTGAACTCTCTAGCAACAGTGGTTTGTTTTCACTAGCCAAGTTTATTCATCTAATCAGCTAATTTTATACTCAGACTTTCTAAATCCTCACTACAGCCATAGAAATAGAACCATACCATTCAGAATAAATACTTTTGAAGTGTGCTGAAGACTGAACAGTGAAAAAATGAACCAAAGCTATAATAATCACAATGATTACATGTAGGCATTTATGTTAGTCTCTCACTTCAGCTGTTTTCTTCATTTGGTAATTATGTAAGTTAAAAGATACTGGCCACATAGGTACAGCATCAACATAGATAATATTTTAAACACCAGGAGAGTAATTTTCATGCAACTTTTTAAAAGTTACTTTCCCAAGATACAGTGCTCAATTTCTACAGGTAGAAATATTTTTGCTTGGGGCTGCATAGAGGCAAGTCAATTTATACAGAAAACAAGAAATAGATACTGCCATGGTGAGCTAAAAGTGTTCTAGACATGCTCAGACGCACTTATTTCTCTTCATCACCAAGAAACTTCATTCTGGCAGCAAAAGTGATGAACCTGCTGTACTTTGGGCACATCAAGAATGCAAGGCTCATTAGAGAAGTTAATTAGACCAGAGAAAGTTGAAGACAGAAGAGGAAGATCAATTAGGAAATGACTCAATACCATAAAGGAAGCCCCAGTCTTATGTTTACAGAGCTGAGCAGGACTGTGAAAGATGTTCAGAAGGCAGGCAGTCATAGGGTCGCTGAAAGTTGGAGGTGACTTGATGGCATTTCACAACAAACTTATCTCCAAGATAAAGGAAGAACATTTCTAGAACAAGCCTATTTTAAGGCACAATCCACTAATATGCTTAGACAGAAAAAAAGTCCTACAACTCCCCAATCTGCAGAATTCAGCTTCCTATGAATCTGAAGTTTGTTTGGTTTTCTTCAGAAAGAAGTTTCTAGTCCATATGAAGATGCCTGTCTAACAATACATAGGCTTCTAAAACTCAGCACTTCCCAATTAAGAAGCTCGAGTTTTGATTGACCGGCTGAAAAAGGAGATAACGGCTGAAAAATCGTAATTGTTTACAACCATTTCCACGCACCACATTACATGAGGTACTATACACATAATAGTGGGCATATCTATCGACTTATTTATCTATCGCAGTTACACACTTGAAGCTTGAAATTCTAGAGGCGCGAACACGAACTTACCTAAGAATACGTAGCACTTAGTCCCGAATAGAGATATAAAGAGCTGTCGTGACCTTAATTAGCGCATAAAGAAACGAGCATATTCGACCACCGACCAAAGGGAAACGGCAACGTCCCTTCCTACTGCCAAGGTTTAAAATTCCCGGACTATGGAGCCACATCCGGTGTCCATCCAAACAACGGGCTGCATCTCGCCGGAAGGGGCGGGATTAGTGAAAAGGTGCATGGGAAGAGGGTCAGAAATCAAATATTCGGAAGGTCGGCTGTTGGTTCGCCATGTTGGGCGTTCCGGGAGCGAAAGCCTTTTATTTTCCTTCCTGCCTTGTTCGTTTGCAAGCCCTGCGCCCGCTAGAGAGTTACTACTAGTCGTTATTTGGCAGCGAGGGCGTGCTACAGCTTAAGCACGCAGAACCATTTGTCAGGAATCTCAATTAAACTTAAAAAGCGAACCACAAAGGGGAGGGGGGTATCCACGTCCAAAAGTGCATTGCTTTAAAGGCCTCTTGATTTCAATGAAGGAAGTTAATGTGCATGTGAAAAATACTCAACTTCGACTAGACTGTGATCTTAACTAATTGCTAGTAAAGAGTTACTGACAAAAACGCGGGGTAAACGCAAGACTTTTGCTAAAACATATAGAAGCAAGCTGGCTTCTCAGCTTTAATCTGCTGGTGGTTATTCCAATAATCAGGAATTATTCGGTTTTTTAAAAAAATGCTTTACAATAAAGCCGGTGCTGTGATTTATAAAGTGTAATTCTGTTCAGTATTCCATTGCTTGCTGAGTGCTAAAATACTTGAGGCAGTGTCTTGTGTGTTTTATCGCTCAGGTAATTCATATAGATGCACCTGGTGCCTTTTTACTCCACCAGTCCTGTAACTTGGAGGTACATACATACTTTCATTTTGTTCTGTGGGGAGTAACAAAGTAATTGCGTAGCCGTACACTGCAACTACATTAAACGTGTTTTCTCCAAGTAAGATCCTGTGATTTCTGTAACTGCGCCCAGGATTATAGTTTCAGACTGTGATCCTACATACATACCTGAAAGGAAGCGCTAGTGCATTAGGTAGAGGCTTCTGAGTAAATTCATACAGGATTGCAGTTATTCTGATTGCAGTCCTGCTGTTTATGTGCATGTGTGAAAGGCAGAAATGTCATGTGAAATTCATTTCCGTCAGTTTTTAAAATCTTCCTGTATTTTGTGTGAGAATAACAGGCACATGTTACACATTTAGAAATGATTCTTTTTTTAAAATTTCCCCTTCCTATAAGGAAGTGGGTGAGAGAAAAAGCTTTTGGGTTCAACCAGGCAGATTTCGTTCCCCATTCCCTTTCTTTGCTCTCTGTTGAAACTCGAGATTGAGGTAAAAAGTCTTGTTTGTTTCCCCGAAAGCCCTGCCTGGTCCTCTTCTCTCCCCACCCACCTGTGAAAATGATGTGGGCTGTCCCCTGATTTTGTTTTGTTGTTCTTCAGACGGAGCACTTTCTTCTACTGCGTACTCTTTTTAAGCAAATACAGGCCAGCAGGTGGCAACAGACTACAAGCGTTACATTTGCTCAGCCAAACCCCTCCCTAGATACACAAGCTGCAAGCCTTAAATGTACTTTTCACCTCTAAGAGATAGCAGAACTTATAAATCCCTAAACTATAATTTTCTTAAACACACTAAAGAAGCATAGCCATGTTAGTTTTCTGCAATAAAACTAATCAGTCTTATGAACATTAACATCTAACAATTTCTTCAGATGCCTAACTTTATGGTGGAAAAAACAAAAAGAAAAACAGTCCTTTGTTGCATGGGATTCATTGTAGTTTCCCTATAATAACATTAATGTTGTCGGACAATGCCATCTTTCTCAGTATCAAGACAAGATACTTCTTGTCTGCTACCATTTGTAAATCACATTAATGTGTGCTGGGCGCCTTCAGGAACTGATCATTCACGCTGTACCACACCAAAACAGGTGATTAGATTTTTAAAAAAACAACAACCCCGTTTTTAAACATTGGTAGGAATCTGTTGCAGCTAATTCAATTGGTAGTTTATTCTCCACCAAGGTACTCCTACCCCCCCCCCCCCAGTTTCCCAGTAACCTAAATAAAGTGTTAAAAGCCTGAGAGAGCAATGCATAGTCTAGGCCAGGCTTAGGAAAAAACTAATTTTATTGTCAGAAATATGTGGAAGATTGTCACAAATCCTTGATTTTCATTGCAATTTCTCTTCTTTTGGAATAGATGAGATAAATTCATATACTAGCCAGTTGTGTTATGCAGGCTTTAGCGAGCTGTATTGTCATTCCACTCCTTTGTGCTGTCCTTAGCTAATTACTTCAAGTGACACTTCATCATAGTTAGCTTTGTTCACTTGTTGGAGTATATCTACTGGAAATATAACAACCTCATCCTGCCCTTGTGAAAGTGTCCTTCCAGCCACTGCATTCCATAATTCTTCAAAGTGTGAATACTGTAAGTGCAGTCTTTTGTAATATTGTGTGATCCACTCTGGAACTGGTGTAAGTGATGAGCAGTATATAAATATTTAAAAGAAATAAGCATGGATGCTTAGCTAAAGTTCTCCAGCCTGCAATCTCATACTTTATTAATTGCTACATAGAAGAGGTAAGAGCCCAAGATGTTTATATAAACTAAGGCGTCGTATTGATTGTTCTTGAGAGCTGTGTTAAATCATCATTAGGTTGCAATCTTATTATCCCTGGGAGGCTATACCAGGAACCATAATCCTCCCATTACTCCCAGCATTTGGTGGTAGCAATGAAGCCTGCAGCAGAGGGAATTGGTCCCCAAACTTCCCAAAGTTGCCCTCCCTGGAGTTGTAAGATGTTTTGGATTTGCCCCTTTGAGGGAGTAGAGAAAGACTCAGCCTCAAAAGGGAAAAGTCATTCTTGCAAACCCCTTCCAAGCCATCATGGAAACTTTCACGTCCCTGCTGATGTTGGAAGAGGTGAAAAGGAGGCATTCTGGGTGCAGGGCAGGCAGATCAGGGAAGGCTTAGATTCACAGCCTTTCCATTCCCTGACAGATTCCCAGGATTGGAGGAAAGGTGCCTCAGCCCTGGAGGTACTTAGATAATTTCCTTGTTATTGCAACCACTTGGAAGAAGATCATAACAGTAAGGGAGAAAGATGCCCCAAATGGGTGGGTAGTGGGGAAGAGATAACACTTCTTGCTTACACCCACTGGGCAAGAAAGAAACTGGCAGGGCTTCAGTCATAACAGCTCCTCCAGCTTTGGACTTTCCAGGCACCTGCCAGTTACTTGCCAGTAAAATGCATGACAAAGAATAAAGACCTTATCTCTGTTCTAAATCAGGACTGTATCTTTAATGTTATATATTGTTTTAAAGGGTATGTTAATACACAAACGTTTCTCTGATCCCATTGCATTTATAGCAAGTGAACATAGCAGACTCAAGTCCAATATGGAGTTCATGGGTGGCTGTTCCAAGGAAGGAGCCTCCTTTGCTATACCATTAAAGAAGTCTCATTCTTTAATTTGAAGTTTTAATTATAGCCTGCAGTGCCGCTTCCTTACTTCTATTTAGTGGGAGGGAACTGTCTTCTCAATTCAATCAGTTTCCCTCTGCAGAGAATATAAATTCTAAAAACCTACCCTTATTTTAACTTTAGTTGCAAGTCCCTGGTTCTCTTCAGTTTTCACCAGATCAGCACTCCTCAAATAATTCTATTGATATCAGTGGTCACTTAGTAAGCCATCCTAAATACTTTGGGAAATTATTTTAAGCTGTAGGTGCTGACTATGTTCAGTGCAAAGTATTGGAGTCAGAGCTTTCCAAGATACTCAAGATGCAGTCCTATGCATATTTAGGCAGGAAAAAAGGCAACAAGTCTCAGTATTCTCCAGCCAGCTATCTTGCTTAAGGGATACTAGAAGTTGTGTGGAGGGGCGGGTTGGTGTGCTTGTGTGTGTGTGTCGAAACACATAGGATTGTGCCCATAGACTCCACTGACAACCTGGATTTCTCTAAGTCCTGCCTGGCTAACAATTAAATAAGTTGCCAGCCCAAATGTGTGTTTAGGGTCACATATTCATACAATAAGGAGAAGGAGAAGAAGCAACACCCCTCCTATGTCCAGAGTTCCCAGTTGTTTACTGCGGGTGACAGATGAGTCACCCTTTACACATTTGCCCTAGTCAGTTCCCAGTGGAGAATAAAACCGGAATGCAACAATCTTTTTTGTAAGGTATATGGTCAAAAGCACCCCTCTAACTTGTGTCTGGGTGCAGATAAGTTCCAATGACTTTTGTTAGACTTGTTCTCACCTAGAACTGCGTGTAAGATTGTAGGCAAATCTTTTCTCCAATTGTGTAGGACTCATAGAATCATAGGATGGTAGAATTGGAAGATGCCTACAAGACCATTGAGTCCTACCCTTGCTCAGGGCAGGACTCCAAGTTAAAGCATTGCTGACAGATGGCTATCCAACTGCCTCAAATGCCTCTAGTGTGGGAGAGCCCACCACCTCCCCAGGTCATTGGTTTAATTGCCATACTGCTCTAACACTCAGGAAGTTTTTCCTGATATCCATGTGGCCAGCATGACATCATGGGGCACAGTTTCCTCCCTACCAAAGTGGTACCTATTTATCTACTCGCATTACATGCTTTCGAATTGCTAGGTTGGCAAGAGCTAGGGACAAGGCAGCGGGTGCTCACCCCACTGCATGGCTTTGAACTTCTGATCAGCAGCCCAGTGGCTAGCAGTGTAACCCAGTGTGCTGCTGCGTCCCTGGAGACTTGGACTGAAATCCCTCCCTCAACCAGATTCCTTCTGATTTTGAGCTCCCTAGAGGAGGAGTGTCATGCAAGCAGACTAAACCAAGTCAGAAACTCTGATAGGTTAAGCTAGGAAGGGGGAAAGGTCCATTCTTTCTCTCTGGCTGTGCTGTTACCCATGTGGAACCCTGGGCAGGGCTGGCTGCCCTTAAGCTGGCCCAGGCCAGCTGGCAGCCTCCCCTCCCAAGGTGTCACAGGCTGAGCTCTTGGGTAAGGCCCCTCAGCAACTGGGCAAGCAGGAAGGCAGGCAGCCCAGGTCATGCCCTCCAGCAAGTATCGTGTGTTTCCATCCCCATGAGATGGACCCTGATGATGGCACAGCGTCACAGTGCTTTTTTTTTTTTTTTCCAGGGATGGGTGATGCTTCGGTCTGCAACTCTGCAGATGCTTTAGCCTACGACTCTCATCAGCCTTAGCTGGTGGATGATGGGTGTGGCAGGACAAACATTGAAGGGCCAAGGATTTCTCCCCACTCCCAAGTTTTTGGGTGGGCTGTGAGCAGACACCAGACCAAGTGATGGACAAAGTGATGGAGGCTTTGTTGCAATGGGGGCGGCATAGAAATGTTTTAAATAAATAAATAAATAAATAAAAATGTTTGAGAGCGAAGTTGTCCCGTGCTCCCTAAACTATCCTCTTGCTCTCAGATGTGGCTGAAGAGGGCATCTGGTCTCCAGTACGATCCAGCCACCAGCTCAGTCAACTTCTGTATGAGCAGGAAGCGGGGTGGCCAGCTATTTTCGCCTTCATCTGACACCCTGATATGCTTTAGACCGGACCTGAGCCTATCTTAGAGGGAAGGTGCTGGGTTTCCCTCCTGTCTGTGGCAACCAATGATGGAAAAACAGGTTTTGACATAACAGTGCAGGGCTGGGCTAGCGAGAGCTTGCATTTGAGGTGAGAAGGGGAACTTGAGGGTGAGGGAAGGACTCCATTTCCAAACCTACCCAGCACTGTGACTCTTATCATGCATATTTCTGTGGGACTCATTGGAAATTACTACCAAGGGAAGATGCGGGCTTCACTGCATGTTTCTTTGAAAATCACCTCTAGTCTCTTGTAATCCATTATTTTCCTGCAGAATCATATTCCTGCCCATTATTTTCATTGCTGTGATGGCCTTACAATGGCATTTGTTGCTTTCCCTGAGAGTTTGCGGACAACAGTCTGATCCTCACACCAGGTATTCCTTTGCTACAAAAGATGTTGCTTCGTTTTTATAATTTTTCTGGATCCCCTAATGTTTGCTCACACCATGGTCATCTATCTCATGGCTCTTTTGTTGAATCAGGTGTGGATATCAGCCTGTTTGCAGGATAAGATATTTTATTCATCGAAGCAACAGCCAATAATAAAATCATGAACCTTACAGCTAGATTTATATAGTAAATACATTTTCTTTTCTTTTCATCCAACTATGTGACCTTTATCTGTTTATGAACGTAGAGGAAATAGAGCTTTAGGATTTCTTATCAAGAGAATGTTATATCTGTTTATCCCAGAGCTGAGTTTTCCTACTTGGTCATACTTGGCTTCTCGGAGTCCAAAGAACACAGTGGTCAGCCTTAGATTATTTCCACCTGAAAAGACACAGTTACACCCCATGCTCTGGACTGGATTCCTCTCTCTTTTAACGACATAAACAGTGATAGAGTTTAGAGCCAGGGAAATGGTTTTCCTTCTAGAATTTGCCCCCTGAAGCAACTGCTTTCTGTTGTTTCATGGTAGGGCTGGCTCACACCGCAAAAACATAATTGCAGTGTTTCTCCAAATGTAAGATGGACACATACTGAGGGTTTCGCTGCCAGAGCGATCGCGCCTCTTCTTGGTTTTGGGAAAAGCATCAAAATCAAACAAGGGCAACCAAGGCAGAAGGTCTTGTGGCCTACTTTAAAGGAGGATTTCAGAAGGAGAGGTGCCTGCTCTAGTAATCCCTTGAAGAGGTTTTTTTTAACATGAGGCATTTATTGGGTGGATGTTTCTTTCCAATCAGTTATTTACAGATTCTTTACAGAACATTGTGGCCCTCCAGTTTGGTTTCTGTTTGTTAGCACCACTTTCAGGGAGGTTTTTGTGTGTGGGTAAATGGGTAATATTCTGAAAGCAAAAGATAGAGTTGTGCCCATGTGTGTATTTTTGCTATTCTGCTAGACTGTGGTACCACCTAGAGGTTATGTAGCAAAAAGCAGCAAAGGAAACACTTCATGGTTCAGTGGTGAAACAGAGAGTAGACACAGCAGGTTAGTGAAGAAAGTCCAGGAATCAGGAGGTTTGTGGGTGGAATCAGGTTTCCCAGTTTGGGAGTGCTCCTCAATCCAGAGCTGTCCCTGGAGTCTTAGGTGGCTGCTGTGGCGAGGAGTGCTTTCCTTCAGCTTTGGCTGATCTATCAGTTGTGCCCTTACCTGGATGAGCAGTGCCTGGCAACGGTGACCTGGGCTACTTCCTGAATGGACTATTGTGAAGCACTGTATGTGGGGCTGCCCTTGAGGACAGTCCAGATACTTCAGTTGATCCAGAACAGAGCAGCCAGGATGTTAACAAGGAATGGCAGGTATGCACTCATAACACTGGTCCTTTACCATCTGCACTGGCTTCCAGTTGAAGTCCAGATCCAATTTAAGGTGCTGGTGATGACCTATAAAGCCCTAAATGTCCTGGGTCCGATATACCTGAAAGACTATCTTCTTCCCTCTGTGCCTTCCCGCCGCTTAAGATCAGAGGCAGAGGTCCTTCTTTGGGAGCCCTCCTTGAAAGAGATTAGAAGGGTGGTCAGCCAGAGGAGGGTCATCTTTGTGGTTGCACCCCAAGTATGGAATATGCTCCTCAGAGAGGCTCGCCTACCACCAATGCTTTTTTCTTTTCGGCGCCAGGCAAAACCCTTTTTATTTTCCCGTTATTTTACGTTGAGAAACTGAGAAGTTTTGGGCTAGACCAATGCACTGTCTGATGGATTAGGACATGGTTGACTGACCGAAAGCAGAGGGTAACCATTAGTGAGGAATCATCAGGATGGTGGTCAGTGACACGTGGGATCCCCAGGGCTCTGTCCTGGGGCTGATCCTGTTTAAACTTTTCATCAATGACATGGAAAAAGGGGTGAACAGTCTGCTGATCAAATTCGCAGATGATACTAAAATAGGGGCAGTGGCCACAACTGAGCAGCAGTTGCTCCAGATCCAGAAGGATCTGGACAGACTATGGAAGTGGGCAGGGGACAACAGGATGGTGTTCAATGTGGATAAGTGCAAGGTCTTGCACATGGGGCATAGGAATAGGTGTCATAAGTACAGGTTAGGTGACAAGTGGCTGGAGAGCAGCACTTGTGAGAGGGACCTTGGGGTGCTGGTTGACTGCAGGCTAAACATGAGTCAGCAGTGTGATGTGGTGGTTAAGAGGGCGAACGCCACCCTCGGTTGCATAGCCAGAAGCATGGCTTCTAGATCGAGAGCGGTATTACTACCACTCTATATGACTCTGGTGTGCCCACAACTGGAGATTGTGTTCAGTTCTGGGTCCCTCATCACAGGAAGGATATAGCCAGGTTAGAGTCAGTGCAGCATAAGGCTCCAAGGTTGGTGGCTGGTTTGCAGGGGATGCTGTATGAGGTGAGACTGGGGGAATTGGGTCTCTTCAGCCTGGAGAAGAGGAGACTCAGAGGGGATCTGCTGGCAACATACAAGTACGTGAAGGGGTGTACACCTGCCCTGCAGAGGAGGAGGGCAGGACATGCTCCAATGGAGCAAAGCTCAGGGAACCAAGGTTCCATGTAGATGCCAGGAAGCACTTCCTGACAGTTAGGACCCCGAGGGTATGGAATGGGCTTCCACGGGAGGTGGTTGAGGCCCCATCGGTGAGGGTGTTCAAGGATAGGCTGGACATGCACATGGTGGGCATGTCCTGAGCAGAAGCCGGCTGGAGCCGGGGGTCAGACTAGATGGCCCAAGAAGCTCCTGACTCGCTCTGTTTCTATATTTTTATGTTTCTACAGTATGTTAATATTTAATTGCTTTTAATGGGTTTTATAGTTTGTATTACTGCATGCTGTGCCATTTTAATTCCTATTTTACTTGTTTGTCGTAAACAGTCCTGAGATGCCAGAAGAGGGATGGTTTATAAAAGCTTTAAATAAATAAATCTGTGCATAGAGCTGGTATATGTGCCAAGCTCGGATGGCAGTCTCACCTTGCTGTCTCACCTTACTTAAACCATGACTGATTATGAGCACCTGTGCAATCTGCAGGTGAACGTCTGTAAACGCCAGTTTAATCCTTTATGTTCTGAAGACCATGTAAATGTCCTGTTGGCAGTGCTCACGAATGGATGTCATTTAGCCCTTTAGTTGCCCTTTTCCAAGCACTGTAATAGGTTAGATCTGAAATCTTTTGACAGATGTTTGGGGAAAAAGGCTGTATAGGTTGGTACCCACCCCCATATCCTTAAAAAAACCAACAACAACTCATGGCTTTATTTTAGACTTGAGTGCTGGAAGGTGGCATGAGAAGGGAGGAAGTCAGGAGGGAAGTGATACCACCCAAAGTGGTTAGTGAGCAACACAAAACAAGCCAGGATCTAAAGAAACCATCATGGTCAACAGGCTCTGCTTCCCTGTTTCCACAAGGACAAATTGCATATCCAAGTAAATAGACCATGGTGAGTGCTTTCTCCCAGTCTGCTGTTGAGAACCCTGGCATCTGAGGTGGTCACCTGGATTGCCTGCCCAAGTCTGCACCTGCATGCAATATTCCAGGACTGTTAAATGTCGCATAATAGTAGACAAGCTTTCAAATTCCCTGATGCTCTTCCTTTTAGGCTAAACAGGTTCTATGAAGCAGAAAAGAGGGGGCAGGGGGGAGGGAGGGGGGAGAGTTTTTAGGGCAGAGGCATGCTGGAAGGCCTCCCCCAAATCTGCCAGCTAAATATTTAAGTTGGAGTACAGGACACATTAATTAGATTAGATCATGCCAGGTGCACCATAGATTGCAAGTTGCCCCAGAGGTGGCTGGGAGAGCAGTGCCATGGCAATTGTCCCTTTGAAAAATCCATGCCAGCAGTGATTTGGATCTGCCTCAAGAGCTAATCAGAACACCTGTGGAGTATCACCTGGGCAGAGGACAGCCCTGTTTCTCTGCAATTCCAACTTGCCATGCAGATATTTCAGCCCCTTGTCTGAACATTCATTCATTTGCCTTATGGAGATGCTCCCCACCTGCACATATTCGCTTGTATTTTGCCCAATTACTCAGTATAAAGTCAACCTGCCGCTGCTTTCCAGCATCCCACTTAATGAATGGAAATGCATGGAGATGACTGACAAACGGTTGGGCTCCTGGCAAGCATTTTTGCATGTAATTACCATTTCATGCAATATTATGCCAGTTGTTTAAGAAATGAGGGTTGCAGTCCTTTGCACACTTACCAGGGACTAATCCCATTGAGCCTAATCTGCTACTTCTGAGTAGATATGTACAGGATTACACTAAACACTCTCGAGTTTCTGCATTAGCACATTGACTTGCAGTGGGCCCCCAGTGTTGGTCCTCCACCTGGTAAGCTGGCTTCCCTCAGGGCTATATAGCACACCGTTCCAATAATGTATAAGATCAGAAAATCAGGTGAAGGGGGCTCTGGTTTTAGTACATGCAACCTGAGCACAAGGAATGTGAGGCAAAGTGAAAGACAAACATGTGCATGCAATATTTTCAGCACTTCAGAGCAGAAAATTGGCAAGTATTCTGTTGTCCTTGCTGGGATCTGAGATGTGGCCTAATTATAATATTTGTGGGTCTCTGTTGAACACAAATAAAGAGCTGGGTGGAGTATTTATGTTGCTATAGCCAGAGAAATGGAATATATCAAGTAGAAGGAGCAGTGTGAGTGTGTCCATGCAATTACATTCCTAACCCTTCAATAAGAACAATCTGCAAATACAACAGGTTGCATATCTGGGTAGGGTGGCCACTTAGAAATGATTTTTAAAAGATGCATCACCAAAACAGATACAAAGATGCATAGAATTTGCACGTGTCCATTTGTGCATTTGTGTGCACATTTAAGAAGATAAGGAGTTAAATAGAAATACCATGCATCTCACCGTCCTGTGGAAGACTGTGACTGACAAGCCTTGCTCGATTTGCTGCCAAAGCTCTGTGGAGGGGCCACTTCAAGGCTTCTTCATCTTCAAACAGGATTTGAATGGGAAAACCAAATAGAGGACATCTTTAAAATACATGACCATACTCTGGCAGCCCTTCAAACTGAGGACTGTCTTTTATAAAAGAGCACACATGGTCATCTTATATCTGGGCTGGGCAGAAGGTAGACTACAAATTTCTGGTAGATCTCTGGAAGATTGGAAGAGATCAGCAAGGATTTCTGACCTAATGTTTCAAGATCAATTGAAATGAAAATTAAGGTACTATAATAAAGCTTGGAGAAAGCAGAGGTAGACTGGACCCAACACCTATAAGTAGACTTTGTGGTTCTCCTGAAAATGAAATCGATTCTAACAGTCCAAAGCCTGCCCACCCGAACCGTATTGCCTTTAGTATTGTATAGGCCAGTGATGGAGAACCTATGGCATGTGTGCCACAGCGGGCACACAGAGCCCTCTCTGTTGGCATGTGAGCCAGATTGCCCCAGCATCGCCCCAGCAGCCATGCACGTATTTGGAAAGACTAATGGCGCCAGGCGACCATGTCACTCATCAGCCACTAGAGGCGGCGTTGAACAGGTGACCAGAGGCAGGCGCAACAGGTGCGCCAGGAAGGGAGTGGGCGAGCAGCGAGCAGGTGCTGAGCAGCGGCAGTGGCGCCCTCCTCCTGCCTCCTCCTGGCCTGCATCATGTGAGCGGCCACCCAAGCCACCCTCCTAGTGCAGTGGTGGAACCCTTCCAACTCGGTAGCTGCAGGCGCAGGCAAGCAGCTGCGCGCCCACCTGCCTGCACACCCGCTCCTGGGCTGGGTTCCCACGCTGGTGGCCATGTTTGTGGGGAGAGCTGAGTGAAGGGAGCAAGTGATGGGGTCAAGGCAGCGGAGCAGCAGCAACAGCTGGAGTGAGGAGGAGGAGAGAGAGGGCGCCCGGGATTGGTATGGCGCTTCCTGGGGAGGGAGGCCAAAATGAGGAAAAGTGGAGGCTGGGACTGCTGCAAAGCGAGAGGAGTGGGCGCATGGTGGGGACCCCACTCCTCACCTGACCCCACTCGCCAAGGCTTGGCAGCACAGTGGCGGTGCCTCGAGGAAGATCCCAACGGAAGTGTGGCAGGGATCAGCAATAGCCTCTCCTCACCTTTAGTTTAGGTCTCTCTCTCCCCATTCCACCACTCCAGTAAACTTTCAAGCAGCGCTGAAGCTCCTGCTGCATTCCCGGTGGCTGGTTTGGGGGCAAGGAGGGAAGGAGGGAGTGCCTCGCACGCCTGGGCACAAACAAGCCCGGCGTCCCCCTACTTGGGGGTGCTGAATGTGAACATGGCTGCTCCTCTCTTTTATTGTGTTTTTCTTTTAAGACAAAAGATATTAATGTATGAGTTGTTTTTTTCTAAACTAAAACCTCAGTATTCAGGTTTTATTGCAGTGTTGGCACTTTGTGATAAATAAGTGGGTTCTGGGTTGCAGTTTGGGCACTCGGTCTCTAAAAGGTTCGCCATCACTGGTATAGGCTGTCTTGTTTGTTATGTTCCATTAAATCATCTCCGACTTCTGGTGACCCTGTGAATGAAAGTCGTCTGAAGTGTCCTATCCACGTGTTCTCTTGTAGCCAGCAAATTATGGAAGGAATTCAGCATAGGACTTGGCTGGCACCAGTAACCTATGAAGGAGCGTACCATGGCTGCAAGTAATCTAAGCCCTATACAATGAGCATATTTTGTTCCTATTTTATGCAATTTCTTGAAATCCATATAAAGTGTATATGTGATGAAACCATCTATTGTACCAAAGTGAGCAGAGCAAGACGAATTTATGGGACTATCTGGAGAGCTTTCCTCCAAGGCATTAAGACTTGCGTGCTTATTTTAGTTTTATTGACAATTTGTATCTGTATCCCTGAATATTGGAACTCAGGAATTGCACTGATGCCACCAAGCCACACAGGGTAAAGTCACATTTATTTGTCTCCCTGGGCACATGTCCTATGTATGAGGATTGTACGAACCCTGCTGCATACTCCTGTGTCAGAAAGGACGTGAATAGTTCTGTGTTTTACAGCTGAAGCCATGAAGCCTACTGCCATTAGCTTTGCTACTTCCTTCAGTCGAATGCTAGCCTGTATGCATGACTTGTCTGAGAGCCAGACATTTGCAAGGGTCTGTCTGCTGTGGGGGTCACCCCCCCCCCACGTAAACCTGTTTCCCTGAGTGACACGGCACTTATTTTCCATCTAAGAATTAGCCTACTGTCTTATGATTTCAAAAATATTGGGCCCCTCAGTGGTCCCAGACAGAGCTTGGGCACAATCTAGCAGGTTTGGGCAGTCTCTGTAGGAATCCAGGGCAAGTCTGTCTTTCCATTTCCCAGTTTTTACCTGACAGAACGCAATTTTACTGGTACATTACTTGATGGTTAGTGACCCTCACTCCTATCAAACTTCCTAAAGAATCAGTTTGAAACCAGCAGATTTATGATGAATGCTACTTCTCCTTCATGCATTTATTGTAGCAATCTATTTTAAAACACTACTAAATAAAAATTTGTAAGAATTAAAATGAATAACAAAGTAGATAATAAAAATAAACTAAAACTGATAAGGTATCAGAGGGAGCTCAACGGAGAGCCTGTTGCTCCGTTGCCATTTTGGGAAAAGTCTGGTGAGGAGACTGACGCATGCAACATGCTGAGCAAAACCAGTCACCTAGCTGAGCTCCCCTCAAGACACGAGGGGACTACAGAGAAGCCCAGCACAAGACAACCAGGTGGGATGCTTGGCCAGGCACCCCTAAGCAAGCAAGATTGGGACTGAGGACGCCGCGTTTGTTTTACTCTCGGCAGTGGCCGCCGCTCGTATCAGGTTTGTGCCTGCAGCCAAGATGCCGGCTGCTGCCAGTCACCAGACCCACCACTTGAGAAATCCTCATTTCACCACAGGTCAGTGTTGATAGCTAGCACTAATCACTTGTTTGTTTGCACAGTTTGCCTTTAGGATGTTCCCCATTGTGCCCAAACAGGCTAGTTGTTTTCGCTATCTGGTACTCATTTTGATCGCTGCTTTAAAAGAGTTGTTGTTGTTATGCCATTGTTCCCACTGGGGAAAAAGCAACCTTGAAGTGACTTAAATGCACAATTACAGAAATCCACAGTTAATACAGCAACCCCGCCAATCAGTGCAAACACAAAATAAGCAGCATTAAACAGGATCTCAAATATGCAATACGAAAAATGTTCCCGCTATGTAACATTTCTCTACCTCCCTCACCCTTCTCATAGCAGAAAATGAGTGCCACAAATGCAGTGTACAACCCTTGAGCCATAACTAACATTCAGCCTGGCACTGAAAAGAAGGCAGGGCTGGGAATCTGGAGGCATCCTGGGAGATTCCATTAATGGGGGCATTGTAGAACAGCTTCCCAGCTCAAGCCCCTCTTGGGAGATGGCACATCCCAAGGGGTCTTTGAAGTAGCTCTCTGGGACTGGGCAGGGTCATATGGGGAAAGCAGCCTCCAAGGTATTGGGGGTCCTGAGCCATTCAGGCCAGCCAGGTGCACCCACACTTGGCTCAGGCCCTAATGAGGGCTCAGGCCCTCATTTAAGAAAACTTAAATGACATGCAGCAGAATCAAAATATGATCTAAAATATATGCAATGCTTATGATCACATTTCTGTCGTGTCAGTTGTCATATAGAAGTACACTGCCCTGTAACATCACCCATAGATCCATGATGCTTGTTTTCAGGCATCCCTGCAGTCTGATATGCATATTACTGCAGAGGAAATGTTGATTTGTGTTCAGCTGTGGGAAATATTAAAACTTGAATAGTGCCGTGCCTTGGTTCTCATAGTAATTTGATTTTGCTTGTGGCCACGCAGAGGCATTTAACAGCTGCTTCTCCCTGGAGCCTTGAAAGACACCCCACCTTTCTTTCACTGGTTACATTCCACTTGTCAGGCCATTTCAGTCCAGGCCCCACGCAAGCAGATGTGTCTCCACGTGTCATCAATAGCTTTTGAGCGCTGGTGGCAATTAGAACAGACATCCTTCAGCTATTAGTGTCCATTAAGAGACAAGTTTAGTTATTAATTTTTGGACTAGGGAAAAGTTAATCTCCTCCACAAAGGCCATAAAAATATTCAGCCTGTTGGTTCCCCTGTGCTTTATGGCCCCACATGAACGGTGTTCTGCTAGTCCTCCTGTCCGCTTTCTTACTGCTAGGCGCTGCTAATTAACCTTGATCTGTAGCCTTCGCGCCAAACAGCCAGAGCATCGCTGACAGGTAGCCAAAATTTTATGGCCCTATACCCTCTGAGTTGGAAGTAGGACTCATGGAACTCAATGGGTCTGACTTGTGAGTAGATATATGTGGAATAGTCTTACAGAGATGGGATCACCCCAGCCCAGTGCTTGAAGACACAGAGTGCTACTATTGCCCCTCTGATGGCATATTAAAAAAAAACCCCAAAACAAAACAGCAAACTTTCCATTTAAAAAGCCAGGGGAAAAGGAAATGGGCATTTATGACATGCCAGATGTTCCTGTGTGAACCTGCCATATAAACACTACTAAATTTAGCTCTCAGGTCACATACCAATTCCGTAAGTGATAGGAATTAAATGGGTCAGGTGAGGATGGTGATTTTATTTATAGGAGAACTCCAACAAATAATTTCTGCAATGTGAATCATAATAAGGGAAGGATGATTCTTCCCACTCACAAGATATGCAGAGGTTTGGTTTTGCTTTGTTGTGCTACAGTTACAACATTCAGTTGCTGGATTAAGTACAATCCAAACACAGAAAGTAAGTCCTACTGAGTTCCTTAAAAATGTCTTCCCAGTACACATCTAAAGGTTTGCAGCCATAGTCAATTAATTAAAAAAAATTAAATTGGGGGGTGGGTGAGAGTTAAAGGCAATTCTTGTTTATATTTAAGGTAATTTTGGTTCCGTTGTTGCTGTTTTAGTGTCATAGAGAATGAAAAGGATTTTTAAAAACCCCATTATTTCTAATAACTGCTCACTTTCATTCAATGCTGAATCCTTATACTTTTCTTCAGTATCTCAAAAAGGTAGAATTGGTCATTACAAACGTCTTCAGACTTAACAGCACAAACGGGGTGACTTTGGGTCAATCACTCCCTCTCAGCCTAACCTACCTCACAGGGTTGTTGTTGTGAGCTATGTAAGCTGCCTTGGATTCCTCACAAATGGGAAAACTGGGATATAAATGCAATGTAATAATAATGCTCAGAAGTAAGATCCATTGAGTTCAATGGGGCTCATGCCTCAGTAAGTGCACGTGAGATTGCATTTGTAATAAATCAAATTATCAGAAGGCAGATGAGTAAGTAAAATTCTTTAATCTGTGGCAGCCCTCATGTTTTCACAAAATTTCCAGTTTTGCTTGTCACTGGGATTTTGATAAAATCTCTTGATGCCAGGCTGGATAGTATCCCTGACCTTTCACAAAGGCCGAGAGGTCGGTGTGTCTGCCATCTTGACCTGGGTACCATCATCTTGGATGTTCCCTTTTATGGACACTCTGATCTTTCTTTCATTGGCCTCACAGAGATTGTGCCAAAGCTTGCAGAGAGCACGTGTTGAGCGGTCCAGGGTTTTCAACCTCCCGAGGATAACATACTTGCAGAGAGCGGTTTTCAGAGAGGGAAAAGCAATATGCTTTTCTAAAAAGCAAATATTTTATTGTATATGAGGGAAGAATGCAAGAATGCAGATGTGCATGCAGTCTAGAAGTGACCTCAGCGGTGCCAGGTTAGGTGTGGTGAGCCATGGCGCGGGATGGAAGCATTTGCATCCAAAGTTGTTTTCTTCTTATGCTGCCTTCTGTGTTGTCATGCATTCTCAATATCACTTCTTGGAGTCCTGGAGGTGAACTGTACACCCCAACAAGCTGGACCAGGTCTTCCATGCAGCTTGCAGGATCTGGTGGGTGAGTGACTTGGAGACAAAGGCACTCGCAGGAAAAATTGAATCTGAAAAAGCATCCATACAGCCAAAATGTCCCCTCTCCTTTCTCCTCCCCTTCTCTGTTCGCACACAAGATCACTCCACTGACCTTAACCACTGACGTTAATAGAGGCAGAGAAAAGGATGCCCTGCTGGGAAAGAAGGTGGAAAGGAAAGTGCAGCCTCCCACCAAAGCTGCTTAGGGGAACAGTCCTGACAAGGAATGCCAGCAATTCCCTTTGCTTCCTGCAATTCTTCTCTCCTTCTCCACCTGCCACCAGCTCATTCTGGTTAAGTGGAGGCAACAGTGGATGTTGCACCCACATGGCGTTGGCGTGTCCCTTTCCTGGTGTGTTGGGGTATAAGATTTTTACGCCTAGAGAGGCCTCTTCAATTAAGGGTGCATATGCCTTCCATTTTGATGCTAGTGGCAGCAGGGAGAAAATTTAAAAAAGACTGATGTATAATATTGCAGCTTAGGAGCATGAAGAGATCAATATTTTGAGGAGATGTAAATTTGATGGGAAAATGAGGTTGAAAAGACAGCTTTTACAGCTGCCTAGTCTCCACAAAGGCTTCTGCCGCTGTCTCTTAGAATGAAAGAAATTCCTCTCGGTTTCTTAAGAAGATCACACCAGGTCTTGATCTAACCCTTAGTATCTTTTTTCCCTCTATTGAAACATTAAAGTTCCAGTTGAAGGCTTGGAAGCGTGTTATCTCCTGCCTGAGACCATGCACTTCATAACATTATCCGGTAGCTTTGTAAAGTTAGAAAGTTGATCTTTCTTGCACTCTAAGGAGATGAGATCTGTGACCTGGTGAAAGAAAGATGGTTCAACATTAAGCACTGGAAAGATGACAGGCACCCAGATGTGACACAAAGGCCTTTTCAAATGCAAAAGTGTTCTGGGCAAGAAGAATGGATGAAATGGAATCCGGGCATCTATCAGGATGGCAGATGTGTCTTGGGAAAAGGTGTGATGAAGTAACATTAATGCTGAACAGACTTTGTTGAAGCTGATTGACCTGCAAACTGAAAATTCTAAGTGTGAGACCCATTCTGGGCTTCTGCACATGAGATATTTATTCTGCATTTGCAATTCTGCTCTCCACAGTAGTTTGCAGATGCTTTGCATGATGTCATAATCCTCCAGGGTCCCTCCTGTGCTTTCCAAGCATTTCTACAGCTTTCTTTTAGAGTGAAGAATGTGTAGTATTATCTGGAACTGGCAGAATGAACCAGAATGAGAACCTCGTGTATTTTTTTACAGTTCTGTTGTCTTGCAGCACCACCTTATACAGGTAGTTCCTGGGTTAAGAAAAAGTTCCATACCTGAGAACGTAATTAAGCCAAACTTGTAAGTTGGATCACAAGAGTAAGCCAAATGTTTGCCTTAGTGTGTGCGTGTGTGTGTGTGTACAACCTTTCCATGCATATCAAACACTTAAGAAATATTCTCATATTCACTGAAACATGGTAATAATGATAATAATACAGTAATGATAAAGTAATAAAGATGGCATCTCACCTTTCTCCAACTGCTTTATTATTTCCACTTTAATTTCCATTGTATACAGTCTATTCAACAACTGAATTCTATTCTATTCTATTCTATTCTATTCTATTCTATTCTATGGATTGCATATGGGTATAACAAGATTCAGATTTGCTTTGAAAAGTGGGGCTTTTCAGTGGCTTCTGCCCTTTGTGATTGCGGTGATATGCAGACAACAGCACCTATGTACATCTGCCCTTTGTGCCCTGATCAGTGCTCATTTCAGGACCTTATGGTAGCATGACAGAACACACTTAATGTTGCTAGCTTCTGGGTTAGATCTGTTTAACTTGTACATGTTTTAATTTTATTATTTACATTTTAAATTTCTTGCTTTACAATATGCCCTAATATAGTATGTTTTATAATATGCCTTATTTTAACTGTGATGCTTCTTTTTTTTAGCTTTTTTATTGACAATCCTACATTGTGATCCTTCTGACATGAACAAAGAAAGAAAGATTTCCATTGTGATTGTTTTCCTTTTCTTTGATGCATCAGCTGCACTTGCATCAGATTCACGCTTTAGAGACCTGGTTACAAGGGCAAATGCTAATGAAAAACCAAAGGGGAACTATGTGTCCTACATGTGCCCTGAAGCACACATACATTTGAGTACACTCACACCGAATGCCATGCCGCGGAATGAAAAGCCATGAATACTGTATCTCTAGGGAACTACACAGCCACTGATGATGCATTGCCAAATGTGTTGCGTAGTGCCCTAGAGATATTCACGGCTTTTCATTAGAAATATTCATGTAGGGTTTATGGCAGTCTGCATGTTCATAAGTACAAGTTGTTGGTAACCTGGATATTCATAACCCAGGGACTGCCTGTAGTTGTGTAATGGAACATACAAAAGGGTACAGGAAGAAGAACACTACTTCCATTCACTTGTGGAGCTGGGGATAAATGTGTATAAAGGAGTCAATCTTCATCTTGCAAAGAATCCAGAAGCAGAAGCCTTGGTAAATCAGTGGATGAAAATCCTCACGTAGAGAATCTCTCTGAAGGGGGATCAGGGAACCAGCTTCATTATCCCATTTCTCAGTATTCCCCATATCAGGTTGAGGGCTGCAAATGTGAGAACTTGGCTTGTTGCTGGGTTGCCTTTTAATTTCACATTCATATTTACAGTCTGTGAAGCTGAGCCCATTTTATTGATGCTTTGAGGAGGACATGAAATTAGGCTACTGCATGGGTGAATTCCTGTCTTCCTGCTCTGACCTATAGCATAGTGCCACAAGATAAGAAGAATTACCTCTTGCTTAGGCAACATACATGCCTTTCTCTTCTGGAAGCATGTTACACCAGAATGATAGTAGAATAAAACGGCACCAACACATTTCAAGTACTTTTAGTTCCATACCCCTCAGAACGTTTGTTTTGCTTTACCTATTTTCTTGAGCAGTACTTTGGCTCAGACTTGCTCTAAGATCTGTTTCTGTTGCAGTTGCTCTAATAAAAGATATGAATGCAGAAAGCTTTGCCTGTCTCCCTTCACCTCTCCCCCAATGTGTAGGGTTTTTTTTTTTTTTCATTCAAGTTCCTTCTATGGGAAAAGGAGGCAAGCCACAGGATATGCAAATAGATACTATTGCAAATGTAATCTTGTCAGAGACTCAAATTGCCAGCTCCCTCGTTGTCTTTCAGGAATTTCCTACCTCAGACTGTAAAAAGCAAACACTGAAACCAGTTAAATTCTGATTGTTTTATTTCTTTATTTGTAACTCAAGATCTTGATGCATCATGATATTCTTCTGTTTCCCTGATGATTTCCCAATGTTTCTGTATTGTCCTTGTGTGCTTCTTTATTGTTCCGGCATATCACTCTTTCAAAGTTTCCTTCCCCCTCCCTGCAATGCATATGTAACACCAACTCCATAAAACACTCTGTGTAAGATCTGTTTGTTTGTAGTCAGTTTTAAACTGGCTACCCCTCAGTGCTGGTGTAATTTAGGGATATCTGCTTGCTGTAAAAAAAAAACCTGTTGGGTGCTTGACTGCATGCTCCCTTTTGGATCTGGACAGTCATTCCTTGCAGGTCTGAAATCCTGACAGTTCATAGGTAATAACAACCCAGAGTAATGTTTTGAGTATGGACTGTGGTTGAATTGTGGGTTGTTATTATGTGCGAACTCTGCACTATGCTTTCCACTATGGGTTGCTAACCACAAACAACCGGTGTTGACAGTTCAACAATGGGTTCTTTTCCTGGCTTTATAGCAATTCTTAGAAAAGGAATTCCTATGTTTAGACAGCATGGTTAGCTGGGGAATGCTGGGATGGGCCTTTCTCTGTTTCAGCATTCAGGGGATCAGTCCCCCAAACCCCATATTATCTGATGTAACAATCTCTCTTTTCAGAGCAAGGTGGCCTTGGCAAACAAACTCCATGCAATTTATTCCTAATGGTCCTTTCTTCCCCAAACCATTGATCTTTGCTGTCTCAAGAATCCCTCTCCTACTTTCAGAGAAGGTGACAATTTTGTTCAGTTCAATTTGGATTAGCAAGTAGCAGTGTCACAAATACCTTCATAAATAGGGCAGTAAGAATTTGAAAAATTGTAAGCACTTTGTCCATCCAAGTAGAGAGCCCTGAGTGCTTAGCTCCTCAAAGTTTGGTTTGAATCCTTGTGTGTCTAGGGCCTCTTTGTGGTGCTGAATTAAGGTTGCCACCTTTTCCCTCACACCCTGATACACAGCATCTTTATTTTTAGTAGCTATATCGCAGGCAGGTCCTCTCCATGCTGGGAATAACGGTACCTAATTGGTGGAGATGGATGAGAATTTCATTTCCCTTCTTTTTTAGTAAGAACTTTCCATCATTCACAAATTCCTTCATCAACAGGAAGGACAGATCTTGAGGTTAAAATATTCAAATAGGGGGGAAAGTGAAACTGAGAAAATCATCTCTCTTTATCTGATCCAACATTTTGCATAGAACAGCTGATTAATGCTTGAGACACGATTCTGCATTCAAGGAACATGCAGACAAACATTTTCTATTTATTATGGATACAATTACCCAAATATGAAGTCCATGCAGATTAGGCAGGTGGCAACCCTACCTATAGGCTACGTTAAGCAAAAAATGGAAATTACATGCTCAGCACTATGTTGGATCTCTCTCTCTCTCGCTCTCTCTCTCTCTTTCTCTGCATTGCTCCATCACGTGGTAAGAGTATCAGCAGTTAGTCCTCACCTCCTGGTACTGCCAAATCTATTTCATTTGCATGCAGATGTGAATGACTAAGAGACTCCAGGCTTGCAACTTGCCTGTTTATGAGGTTCTGCCAGCATGGAGCAAGCAAGGCAGTGCTGATCGAAAGAGCAATCTAGCCTGATGAATGAGATACCCTGGATTCATTCAACAAATGCTAATACGTAGGATCACTTAAAAAAATTATTATGGTTGCTCCCCTCAGCAAAGTGAACAAATCCTTTGTATAGCCTTCCTTAAAGGCTTGCCTATCTACTGAAAAAAATCCCAATAGAACAGTTCTGCAGAAATTCCATGCAGATATAGATAACAAATTGCATTTCAGCTGTACTCTTTAAAACCAAAATGGAGTGAAAAAATCAAGCATGGCCTGAATCTTAGCTATTTTTCACCATGCAGCTCCTAGCAGGAAGCATCCTTTCAGTGTAGAAATCCATCATGTTTTTGATTAAGGATTATTTTATTTTTTAAAGGCGGAGTAATATTTTCTTTAGAGTGCAATGCTATCATGCTGATTGTATAATTCCTAGAACAAAACTAAGTGTTGCTGTCATGTGAAGGGTCTGAGACAAACCCATAAAGACAACATAACTTGCGTTTCAGAAAGTTACCTCCTAGGGCATACCATCTCAGGTTTTTTCCTCCTTTAACGATTAACTGTTTGTTGAAGATAGAAACCTGTCTGACAGTGAGGGATGCTGCTGGTCCCGCTAAGCCCATACCACATGCTTTAGGATCTCAGGCAGGGGCAGTTCCCTGGGCTCTTGTACATGCAAGGCATGTGCTATTTTGTTGTTCATGGGTTTCTTTGCCTCTTATCAACAGGTTTAGCTTATGCAGCAAAAAATGACAGAGAGACAACCAGATTTAGTGTGTGTGTGTGTGTGTGTGTGTGTGTGTGTGTGTGTGTGGAATCCATTGTAGTTTCAGGGTTCCAGTCCGTATTGTGAGAAAGGACCTTGATGGCAGCAAAGAAACTGTGGCACTGAGAGCATTGCTCATGCTCAACAACACAGGTTCAACAACACAGGTTAGATCACCAGACGGACCTCTATGATATCACCATCTTCTCCGTACTTTGCTTCTGTTTCTAAAAGTTAGGTTACTTGGGCATTCTCTGAAGCGTAGGTTGAATAATTACTTACAACTCTATGTAGCAATTGCAAGGTTATGCCTGCAATGACCAAACTAGAAATCTAATGCTTTTTTCAGCAAGGGGAGAGGGCATAAAAACAAACATGGATTGCTCTGAACCTGGTTCTCCCGCGAGTCCAGGAATATACTGTGCCCTGAACATAGGCAAGGGTCAGGAACAGGGTAATCTCTGGTAATAATGGCACATAGTGGAGAGCTCTGTTCTGCTGAGTTTTTATTTCATAGCTTTTTATTCATTTCTTGAAAACAGTTCTGTTACAGCACATCTAAAGTATCAGCCTAAACTAATCAGCAGTCTGAATCATCCATTGACCAAGACTGGCCTCCATTCCTTCCATTACCTGTTTTAGCAGAGGAGCGTTACATAAATGCCTGCCTCCAGTGTGAGCTCCAGGCTTCTGGGCAAGATCCGATCAGCAGGCCGCCTCTTCACCACCGCTGCTAGCGGGGCCAGAGCAAGGGGCAGTGAACAAGCAGGCCAAACATCTGAAGGGTTTCTTGATCTTGAGCCCTCAGCAAGGGCTCAATCTTGCCTACCCTTGATGCTGGCCATGAGATCCTTGCTCTTTAGAGATTATGCTTGCCAAATTGGAGGGACTTACAGCTGGGCCCTGAGAAATGTGTTCTCCTGCAGGGACAGAGGACCTCTCAATGGTACATGGAAGAAAGAGCCAGGATGTGCAACCAAATGCTCACAGTCAGAATGCACCAAAAGAAGACAAAGCAGGGGGCAGGAGGGACCTTAGCCTCCCACAGGCGGCCTGGGAAGAAGACCCCTCTGTGTTGTTACAGGCATACTGCTGTGCGAAGGCTGACTGTAGTTTGAGTCTTTAGGTCGCAGCTGTATTTTGTACAATTCCAGCCATTTTTCAGACTTGGTACCTGCTACTAGGAGAGTCTGTTTTACAACGCAAATGTGAAACCCAGCATCCTGAGTTGGGCCCTGAAGCCGTGCAGCAGGGTTGGAGTACTCCGGGTTGCCTTTTCTCATGTGCCTGCATCCACCAACAAGCCAGTCACTCTAGTTAATGGTTACTCAAGCTCAACGGGGTCACGTTAATAGAAGGAATCCTCCGGCACTTGGCAAAAGCACATGGAATGGCTGCCTCACTTCATCATGAGCCATGGCTAATACAAGCTGTATCTCAAGGCAGGCTAGATTGAATTACCAGCCGTTTTCCCTTCAGGGGTGAGGAGAAACACGCCCACTGCAATCTCTGCTGAGAGCAGAGTCTGACCTCTCTTCCCCTTTGCCCGCTGGGTTAGTCAAGTGCACCTGCCCTCTCTCTTTAAAGAAAGACCTTGGGGATGATAGGATTGGTTCACATGCATCTTCACAAGAAAATGCATCATGATGATGGGCTGATAAGTAGCAATTCCCTGGAGAGACTAAGCTCAGTTTTAAAACTCTGGCAACTTACAACCATTCTAGATCCTTCCATTGGGAAGTCTACAAGAAAATGCACTACAAAGGATATCAGAACAGGGGAAAGAGAATTTCTGCCTTCCTACTTTTAATTATTCAGCATTCTAACCAAGGACAGAAAACAGCCATCTACTTGACAGGGTGCCACAATTAGCTAGAGCTCAACAGGGGCTGGGGAGAAATTAATTTGGTTTGCATTTTTAATACGAACCAACCTAATTCATGCTCTTGAACTAATGCACAAACTAGAACACAGTTATCCTTTAGGTTTTGCACTTCTCTGCAGTTTGTGATGCATTCCTTTGATCAAAAATAGTATGCACAATGCTTACATTAGGGCAAGTAGTGTATTTTATTATTATATTGCATTTACATTTCATTGATATCCTGCTTTGTTTCCTCTTGCATGGAACCCAAGACAGTCTACATAGTTTCTGCAGGTTTTCATATCATTAACGTATACAGAACTTTAGTTGATTAACTTTAGTGGCATTATAAGCTGCCTAGGAAGGCCTCTGCAATTATGGGGGGGGGTTAAATATATGCAAATAAATGAATAAATTACCAATGCTGAATTGTGGTATTGGAGGAGTGGGCAGGCCAGTGAGTTTGTTGCAGTGGGTGGAGAATGGCTACTAAGAAAGCTCCTGCCACTGGCGCATTCTCTGTTTGTGTAAGGTTCTCATGAGCATCTGCAGAAACCTGCTAGATCAGACCAAAGGCTTCTGTAGTCCAGCCAACTGAGCCTTGCAGAGGCCAATGGGAAAGCCGAGAGACCAACGTGAGGGTAGAAGTCTGCTGGTGCTGCTTCTCAGCACCAAGCGTTTCCAAAGCATGTTGCCTCCGATCCTGATAGGAGACCATCCCAAGTATGTAAGTATGAACTGCTCTTCAAACACGAAAGCAGGATCAGCAATCTGGACAGCCATCTGTGTAGGATGGTGTAAACTGGTGTCCTGCACCGGCAGGGGGTTGGACCTGATGGCCTTCTTGGCCCCTTCCAGCTCTGTGATTCTATGGTTCTGGTGGCTGTGGATGCCCTCATGCCCACCAGTGCCCTCTATCGGCCCAGTGCTGCTTCAGCAACAAGGAAATGGCATGTCAGGAGATGTTGGTCTGCTGACTTCATGCTTCCTCACCGCTGTGGTGAGCATGGTGGGCAGCAGAAGCAGGGATGGGAATGAGTATGGGGCAAGAATGGGCTGAGAAGGGAAGAAGTGGGGCAGGAAGGATACAGAAATGGTGGGTGAAGGAATCCCTGAGGGGGAGGAGAAGGAAGAGGCAAGAAGAGTAGGGCTCCTGGAAGGGGGTGCACAAATGTGCTTACCCCCCATGTACGATAGCCCTGTGGACCTGAGAAAAATGGTCATGTTTCCACAGCCTCAAACATGGTTTCCTGTATCTGCCCTAGAGGTATAAATGGGGTTATCCCCATCCAGCCATCTGTGGAGAGGTTCATGGGACTGCTTGGACTGTTCCCACAGCCGGGCCTGCTCTCCCTCCCCCCAGAGAAAAGTCAACTGCAGGTCTGGGAGAAGGAGTTCTTTTCATGTACTCGTGGGAAGCTCCTTCAGGTGGGTTGAAGGCCTCCTGGCAAGTGAGCAAATTTCCAAGTGTTGGAGCTCTCTGTGCATCCCCATGGAGAGCTCATTCCCAGAAACACTCGACAGACCTTCAGCAGTAGCAGTGGCACTTGGGTCTGGTGGTACAATTCAACATTCCCCGCCCCACATTCTGTTCATTCACAGAATGAATGGAGGGTTTTGTGAACTCCTGTCATAACCTTTTTTTTTTAGAAGACCTGATTGCTCATTCTCAATGAGATTCCCAGCCAAATTCATAAGAATAGGAAGCTACCTATGTTTCCAGTTTCTGTACAGGCTAAAGCTTACAGCAGCCACATCCATGCTGAATGGCTAGAAACTGCAGAATCTTTCAGAATCTGGCAGAGGGAGACATGCGCAGATTCCAGGCTTGCAGGGAGGTCTCAAATTGCTGTGTGGGATCCGGCACCAGTTTTGGAATTCTGCTCATTGGCAATTATACAATTATCTTACACTTTTAAAAAGCAGCCTTCTGCAACTGCGTGTCTTCCAGATGTGTTGGACTGCAACTCCCATTATCCCCAGCCAGCCTAGCTGACTGAGTTGTGGTCCAACATGTCTGTAGGATGCTAGGTTTGGGAAGGCAGGTGTTACAGACACCATAAGTCCCCAGTGCTCATCCAAAGATGGCCAGAGCTGGCTTTGAGCAACTCTTCTCTGGAATCCCGCCGTCCTCGTCCTTGGGAAAGTAGGGCATGCATAACAATATAGACAAGGTGCAGAAAGAAGAATAGCCTTTGATTGAAACTAGACCATGAAATTGCTTCAGGAGCAGATGTTCACGAACATCTGTTCTGCAGATTCTTACCAAATAAGGACAAATATGTTCATGTTGCTTCCCCCATTGTATTAATGTATCATAACATTCCTTCTTAAAACATAAGGGTTGGCATCTAAACCTTTCTGATACTGCACAAGAGAGCAGTACTCACATGGTTTTGTTGTTGAGGGAGGATGGTTTTATTTAAATTCAGGGTTAACATGTAGCCCATGTTCTGTTCTTCAGGCTGGTTCCAGGATCTGAGCTTCACAAGAAAACAGATCTTCTGCAAGGTGGCAGGCTCTGCCCAGAGAAGGTCCCACCCTCTGAAGTTCCTGTTGCATCTGTGCTTTCAGAGGACTGGGAGTTTTACTGCACAAAACTGTTAATTGCTATATCCACTTTTATTTTGGTTGCAGAAATGAGATCTGAGCCCTGTACAAAGAGCTTTTCCTTTCCTGCTTTTCTAATATATAACCTCCAGGTGGCACTGCACTGCAGTCAAAGAATGCAATCACACAAGTAGAAATAGAGCTTTCCTTTTCAGAAATACCCCATTTTCTCTATTCTAAAATATCTGGGAAAGTGCTCCTAAAAATCAAACTAAAACTGGAGGAGCACAAAGTCATCTACAGAACCTCTGAACAACATGAGTGAAGAATCATAAAATGAACACCTTGTGAAGAAAAGCTTGGGGAGAAAGGATTTCTTTTTGCCTGCTGTAGCCCTTCTTTATAAGGATTCTCTAGGAAAGGGTTACTGACGGACAGCCACTACTCCAGATGAACCTCCTGGCACACCCTCGCCTGTCCAGTTGCTTGGGAAATTTCTGAGCCATTTCCTATTGCCAAAGGTCCTCCCCTTCATCCTAGTCCTGAGCAAAACTAAAAATGAAGATGCTGGAATTTTCTTCTCCAAAGAAAACTTAAAACTCTTTAAAAAGCCCCAGAAACACAAATGCTAGCTTTCCAAATATGCAGCCCCTCCACACAGGGAAGAGTGCAGGGAGAATTCTGTTTTAAAACAACAGAGACAAATGTTCAACTATATATAAACACAAAAGGAGTCTGTTCAGAGGAAGGTGGGCAAGAAGGGATGGGGAAGTCAGGCAGTATTCACAGCAAACTGCAAACAGGACCAGTAAAACTAGCTTAGATACCTTAGGATGGTCTAAGAGAGAGCATCTTGGACTCCAATGAGATGGTACATGGAAAGTTCTGGAAAGAGTGAGGTAGCCCTTACTCTTGTGGGAATCTGAGTTAAGTGGAAGCCAGCCCCTTTGCAGGGACTGACTGTTGTGTCATCCAGTAATGCAATAGCCTCCATTTGTGATGTCAGTGCTCTGGCCAGCAAATGAGAGTGTTATATTGAGGCTGGACTCACCTTTTCTAGTGGCTCTTGCTCCCAACACAAGGGGCTCCACCAGCTTGAACTGGCCAACTATTCAAGAAAAGATCTCAAGGTTTTGATTACATTTTTTGAGGACAGAACTGTGAGATAAGGTAAGGGTGCTAACTTACCTGATCTTTTAGGATGCACAGTTACATCAGAAGTAGAGACTTTGAGCACTGTGTGTGTCAGGGGGTTGGAGAGGCAGCCATGGAAAGGAAAGGGGAGGGTGGCTGATCCAGCTCAACTCAGACCCGACCCAATGCCATCGCAAATAATGTTGCTAACCAGTTAGTTGAATTAGTACAACCATACTTTAAAATATATTGGTTATTTATTATCCCCAGTTTATTCTCACTTGGGGAAGGTTAACATGGAACCTTGAGATGGGTGCCCATGCTTGTGGACTTTGGGCCAATCACAGACTCTCAACCCAACCTACTTCGCAGGGTTGTTGTGAGGCTAAGACTGAGAGGAAGGGGAGAATTATGTAAGCCACCTTGAGTTCCTTGAAAATAACAAAGTGGGATATAAATATAATAAAGAAATATTCAATGGTATGCACATCTGTCCTTTCAGCTCCACGGCTGGCCTCATGGCATGGCTAAAGAAGCTATTGTGCGGGAGCCCCTTCTTCTTCTTCCAACCATCTTCCCCTGTAGTGAGGGCACTTGGAGTGTGCAATCCATGCTTCCACAAAAGGGGGCTAGGTGATTTGAATTACTTTGCACAGTGCTACTTGAGAGGCTACAAAGCTTGGGGGTTCCATGCAGTCACTGCTTGCCCTGGAGTGGTCCTTTATTGTCTTCCTGTCGGTGAGGTTGGACGCTCCATTGTCTTCAGGGCAGTCTATCCATTCTGGGCTTTAACCTGAACTTTGAAGGGGCTGTCCAAAGGTGCTGAAACCTACCCCCACTCCCCAAGCTACAAGACTGCTTGTATCTAAATAAGGAACGTTGCACTGAATGTGGATAACCTCTGTTCTGCTTCTTCCACTCCACTATATGGTCTCAACCCTGTCCCCGCACCAGAGTCCCTCCACATCAGGGATGCACAGCCTATTTCGACCACGAGGAGTGGATTCAGCAGAATCAGGGGCCTGTGCACGCATGCACACACACACACACACACACACACCTGAACACACACAAGCAGACATAGTAAAATGTAAATCGTTCACTGCACTCTCCCTGCCAAGAAAGTCTTTAGAAATGTAATGCAAATTGTGTGGTCAGTATTACACTAATAACATCCACTTGCACTAGACTTTTAATTTGCATAATATATTTGGCCAGGAATTTGGTTGGCTTCTGGGTCAAGTTTGAAACTTAAAAAAAAAAAAAAAAGCAGGCATGTGCAGTTTGTGACCCAGAAGACAAATGGAGCCCACCAATCCAAAGGGGGCTTAATAAATCTGCAGGTTTTGCTACTTGCTTGGTCAGGAGGTGTGTGTATGTACCTGGGCAGCCCATGGCTTCATGAATCCATGAAATTCATGAAAGCTGAGGAGAGCAGCTTTCCACTGATCAACACTAAACATGAGAGTTTCATCAGTCTTCTGAATAGGACTGGCTTCGAGCAAGTGTCATAAGGATGATTATTTTTACCACCGCCTCCATCAGCCACCTTTGAGACAGGGCCTCTGCACTCTAGGGCAGGGGTGGACAACATGTAGCTTTCATCATTCCCTTGCCCCCCCCCCCCAAAATGGCCCAGCCCTGCTCCAAGGACAGAGCCAGGATTGCAGGAGTCAAAGGTAAGGCAGGTCACTTGGGCAAACTGATGCTCCCAAGCCATCACTTGCTGAAGAGGACACTTATTAAGGTGATAGAAAAGAAATTCCCGCAGTGATGATTCTCCCTGCTGATGCTCCCGAGGCTGCTTGTTGCCTGTCTTGGAACACAGCTGGGGGTGAGGAAGCTAAAATTATGCAGGGAGAATTGCAGGGGAGAAGAATTAAGTGCCCTACGCATGCATGTGCACATCCCCTCCCACTGCTTCTCCCATATTCTTGCCCCCACATTTGTATGAGCTTCTTGCACCAACAAGCTAGAGCAAATCAGGTGATACCTCCTGACTCCTGTACAAATAACAAAACATGTGCACATGCTTCCTTGTCTGGCTTATTTGCAGATCGGAGCAACCAGGTGACCTCATTGCAGGGTGACTTGATCCTGTTAACAAGAGACAACCTTGCCTGGTTTGACATTAATGTGTAGATCACCTCTATATTATCAGGTGTCAAGTGGCATGAGCAAGAAGATGTCACAGGGTATCTTGCTCCTAAGAGAGCGCTTAGCAAAATTGTGCCTAGAGTTCCAGCCAGCTGTTTCCCCCAGCAGAGAAATTCCCCATGCCCATTTTCCTGTCCAGCTGACACTCATCACTTGTGAGCATGCTCAGTCCATGCTCATGGAGCTTCTGTTTTTCACCCTCTTAGGGATAGCCAAACAAACCTGCATGCAGAGAGGAGGGGGGGGGGTAGTACTTCTGCAAATTTCAGTGTTCCCCTATGCATGCCAATGCCTCTCCCTTGCTTTGCAGTGGCCTTGTATTGGCTCTGTGTCTATCGGCACTAATTATCTGAGCTTGCTGTTACATGGACTGACAATGAGCCTGTAAGTGTATGTGAAGAAGTTCACATTTCAGCTGAAACAGGGAACCTGCTCCAGGCACCTCCCATATAACTTCCAGGTGTGTAGGTGCAGCAGCGATAACCTTATTACCTATTTGATAAAAATATGTTATTTATGTCAGTGCTCTTTCATTCTGCAGTAACTGCCTTGCTTGCCTATGTTGTGGCTTAGCTACTCCCCAATAAAGTCCATAATAAAATAAATTAACGTCATTTTATCAGTCTAGTAAATTACCTGCAGAAAATTATTGTGTCACCTTAATAGGTTCTCCCATTGAAGAATAGCACCTTAGAAGAATGCTTTCAATAATTCTCTCCCACCCACAAGTTATGGTGTGTCATAATTTAGCTATTATGGTTACAGAAGAGATAACAACAGAGCTTTAATATTTCAGAGGGTTTTTCAATACCTTGAAAGATCCATTTTAAAACCTATTATGAATATTTTGTAAGCACTTATTGGTATTTACTTCTATCAGTTCATAGCTCAGCAGCTACTTAAAAGCCTTCAGATATGGCCCAGGAAAACCTCCATAGCCAAGCACCTCACACATTTCAGCAATAAATATTGTCCCATTTATGGCAGCCATATGATCAAAGGAGAAGATGCAGGTATGTAAATCAGGTGAAATGGGAAGGCTAATTAGAAAGAGAGAACAACTGGGGTTAGATGTGCAAGAGGAATTTGGAAAAAGTGTTACGGGGCCAGTTCACAGGATAACAAAATGACCCCAGGAAAGTGTGCTTACACTCCAACTGGCATGGCATTGCCTGATTACACCACTCTGCATTCAGATGATCTGCCCCAAGGGTGGGCAACACTTTGGGGCTCAGGGGCACCTCTGGCAATTTGAAAAACAGTGCTGGGCACCACCACAGAATGGGTGCGCTGCCGCTGAAAGCACTGGCTTGTAGCAGCCTGCCTCGCTGATTCCCTGAGAGTGTCTCGGGACTTTGCATGTGACTCCTTCCCATGTTCAGGCAAAAAGAAGATGAAGCAGCAAGAGGTCCTCACTTTACTCTGAAGTGACTCAGGCTGCTGGGAAGAAATGTTGGTATTTTAAGTGTGTGTGTGTGTGTGTGTGTGTAGGAGGGGAGGTGCCAAGAAAGA
This sequence comes from Varanus komodoensis, assembly GCF_004798865.1. Taxonomy (NCBI): domain Eukaryota; kingdom Metazoa; phylum Chordata; class Lepidosauria; order Squamata; family Varanidae; genus Varanus; species Varanus komodoensis. The sequence continues at coordinate 2,859,301 of NW_025335856.1, forward strand.
TGTCTGAGAGCATTCTAATGCCCAGAAGTGCCCTGTTTACTCACCCCTGGTCTAAACACATTCAGAAAAAAGTGTACAGGACTGGGCTGCTTCAGAAGACAGCTGATAGAGAAAAACAACATGCCCAGAAGGGCTAACATCTGTTAGCTCTTTCCCTGATGTGCTAGTTGTCCATATGCAGGGAAAAGGAGGGGGAATTGAACCCTTGCTCTCCCTGCCATGATCTTGGCAAAATACACCTTTCTGAAAATGCTCTTTGTATTTCAAAGGAAACTCTCATCAGAGCCAAGAAAGATTTTCCTTGAAATGCAAATAAGAGCTTCAGAGAGGTGATATTTGTCAGGATCCATGGAAGAAAAGCACTTCTAACAGTCCAAAGGTGCTTTTAGCACACAAGTCACTTGCTCATAATCTTCCACACTATGGTGAGATGTACTCCATTTCTATTTAAATTATAATTATTTCTGAATTGCAGCTATATACATAAATCAGCATATGCAGATTTCTTGCAAAATGGTGTCCTTGTTGATCAGCTGTTGCAGTGATCCTGATATGGCCATTTTGGCCTCGTTTGGCCCTTAGAGCGCTCATTTCAGAGCTCAGCTAGCACAGGTTTCTAGGCATGTCCTTGGATGTATTCAAAATAACAGCAGTGGCAGACTCATTGCTGCAGTGAAACCTCGACTGTAGTTCGTGTTGAAAAGGTGAAGTGTAAATCAAATAAATGAATAAAACCATGTTTGCAATACAGACCAGAGGACTGCCTCCTTTCACCTCACTTTTACAGCAAAATGGTTTGTACCTTTGCTGTGGCTACCTAGTTTGTAAGGCCCATTTCAGTGTAAAGGGAAATACAGGTAGTCATAGAATCATAGAATAACAGAGCTGGAAAGGACCAAGAAGGCCATCGGGTCCATCCCCCTGCTGTTGCAGGACACCAGTCACATCATCCAACTTGGATGATGGTCCAGTTTTGTTTTGAATGTCTCTCACATGGAAGAGCCCATGGCCTCTCTAGGCAACTGATTCCACTGTCGTATTGCTCTAACAGTTAGTAAACTTTTCCTGATATCTAGCCTGAACCTGGGTTGTTGCAACTTGACTTGATTATTCCGTGTCCAACGCTCTGGCATCAGCGAGAAAATATCTCGACCTTCCCTTTTTGACAGCCTTTCAGCCACTTCTAGAGGCAGTCATTACCCTTCCTGCAACTTGATCTCCAATCCTGTCCATAGAATTCGAACTCACCTGTCAAGATTTCTTGCCAGATCCCTGTACAGGCATAGCCACCTAATAGCCCTAGATGTTAATGTCCGAGAACCCATTCCTATTCCCCCTTTTGCTTCAGCAACTGGCAATAATGTAACATATTCACAGCTTTTTGTAGAAAAGACCTCTCTTTCCTTACTGCAGCACCATTTCCACATCCTTTATGGTTTTCATAGTTTGACATATCTTCTCTTACAGATAGGTTTGGAAGTGTTTTTCTTTTCATGTCATTGTTTGTGTTACTGACAACAACTTGGAAGGATGGGAATAAAAAGATTCAGGGGAGCACCTGGGAGACAATCAAAGCCAAACAATTTGTTTTTTTCAGAGCCAGGTTTTTCTTTTGTTTTTGTAGAGCAGAGAAGTCACAAAGTGGTTTTGTAAATCCAGGGGCTTTCACTGGCAGCCAGAAGTAACAGTGAGAGTTCAAAATAGACCATCAGTTACAGCCCATCAACCCACGTCAAGTCTATTCCATGTGGAATGCAAGAATTTGTATCAGTGCCTGCCTGTACAGAGTCCCGGCACTTTGATTCTCGGGCTGAGAATGAGTATCTTAGCATAGTATTTGAAAGCAGTCTCAAAAAATAAGAATATAAAAAGGCAAATATATGTGTCTTATTTTGGTTGGCATGGTGGTTTGATTACTGGACTTTTTTTAAAAAAGTTGTTTTATAGAAACTGAAAGCATCGTGTGTTAGCACACAATCCCATAGTGTGAATTTCTGGCCTGTAGGCCTAATCCATCCTGCCTGAGATTTTGAATCTGACCCATGAAATTTCCTTAGGTTGCTGCAGGGGGCAGCTGTTCCTCCCAGGACTGGCCAAGTCCCTTTGGACTTCAGGCCTCTCTCAGCACAAAGCAAGGAAAATGTGAGGGATGGGTTTGCTATCCATGGGCATGGACGCCCTCACTGATACCATGCAGCCTCAAGGGACCTATCCATTCCTAATATATAGGATTCCCACCACAAATATGTTCTTCTTCACCTTTAATCCAGGGGAGAAGGAGAAGGAGAAGGAGAGGAGTCGTCTTTGCCATCTTGTCTAAACTCAGAATGAGGCCAACTGGAGCCATTCTGGAGGAATTTCCAGAGGGACAGCCATACTAACGACAAAGCCTGAGTGCTGGTAGCAAGAAAGCCTGCTGTTGTGTGTCTCCACCAAATCTACTGTTGAGGTAAAAAAAGTCCTTCTTGTTCGCTGTCTGACTGTGAAAGAGACAGATAACACCAGGAAGTTGTTTTATATAAAAAGGACTCTTTATTGTAGGTGCACACAAACAATAGAGTGAGCCCATCTCAAGGCAAGATCAGCTGTCACAGTGAATTTATAAGTTTAGTTTTCTGCAATGATTAGTCACAGAAACTATCATAGCAGGAAACATTCAGTTACTTTTATACATGGCTAATCTTGACCTACACTTCCTTTTAGGACATCTGGTGTGAAAACATGTCTCCAGGCTTATCTTTACAAACTTTGATGTCCTTGACAGAGGTTTATTTTATATTTTCTACCATCTTGTGTCTCTCTGGTAGAGCCCTAAGTAACTGACCCTTGTTGCTTGGTCATCAAGAAAGAAATTATACTCTTCACCACCTTCAAAAGTGGTAGAATATGGAGCAGGGCCTCAGAAGCGGAATGCAGTTTTGTTGCTGCTCATGCTGTCTTGCTCACCAAAGCTTGTGCTTGTATTGCAGGCAAAATCTGGGCTCAGGTTTGCCTTTGCCCATTCTCACAGTGTCAAGCTCACAGGTTCTTTCTGAAGTTTGAGATAGGCTCAGCATTCCCACTGCCTGTTCGGTGAGTCTTGTTGAGTTACTTACGGCATGTCAGTGCTGTGGCTGTGCAAATAAGGTTACACAGACACACGTGCACACGTGGCCTGCTGCAATGAAGATGCTCTTTCAGCCACACTCTGGTCTGCATGCTGTTCTGCCATTCAGGAGATGGCCTTCTCGTTCCATCTCTCTACTGAATTTGTCATACAACACACCAGTAGGCAAGTGTCTATGAAATGGAGGGATCAGCTGTCATCACTTGGCCCATTTCTCAACATCCAGAACTCGTCAGGTGAACCAGGCCACTATCCTATGGTGCCCGCTAATGTTGTTCTTGGGGAGGGCTGTTTAGAGGTCCAGCTTCAAAGACCAAGCTCCCCCCACCCCCGGCACCCGTGGAGCTAGCAAAGAAGGAATTGCCACATAGGAGGGAACTGTGTGGATAATGGGAGTGAGTTAGAAATCAATCAGTCAATCAATGCTGGCTGTCTCCTGCGAGGTGGTAAATGCCCCTTGGAGGGGAGAAAAGCAGGCATGCCAGGGAGGAGGCTGGGGCCAAGGGCTGTCGCTTCCTACTGGTGCCCACCCTCTTTCCCTCCCCTCTCCAGGGCTTTATTTTGGTGGCCAAAAACAGCCATCTAAATAACAACCAGGCTACAAGATGCAGTGGCAACAGAAATGGCCACAACCACACCTTGTTCAGGGCATAGGATGCAGGTAAGCCTGCAGGTTAAGGGTCTCATGTCCATTGAGGGCAGAGGTGGGTGGACTGAGCCCTGAGCCTCTCAAGTGAAATGCTCAAATAAACAAAACAATTAGTTTGTTATTCATTATTTGGGCCTTTTGTTGTTGGGGTTTTTGAAGAGGTCGCTTGGTCCTGATTCCTGATTATACTACTAAACTGTGAAGTTCTGAAACTTGACTTTATTTAAAAAATACAGCAGGTCCATCATATCTGCTGTCTCAGTTATCACAGTTTAACCATTGGTGCTCCACATTTGCAGGGGTTCAGGACACAGGACCCCCACAGAAGGAACTACGCACTCTGACTGCGGATGCCACACTCTTTGTCTCAATACCAGCCAACCTCATTTTTGTGTTTTGCCTCTCAGTGGGCAGGAAGACTCTAGGGATATTCTTGATTTTTCTCTAGAGATAGTCACATTTTTTCCTTGGAGCGAGTCATGGTTTTTCCATTTTTGTGGGGGCTCCTGCACCCTGAACCCCCATGAATATAGTGTTTGTTGCTATCCATGGTTTCAGGCCCTGCTGGGGGGCTTGGAACCTATCCCCGTGGATAGGGGGGCCTTGCTGTATATATATGAAAGCTTTCAAGTTCATTCACAGATCTGAAATGGATATAGAAATTGGTCATGTGGCCTCTTTTCGAAGGGCTGCTGGAGAACTGTCCTCTGTTTGAAGGCATCCTCTCTTTGAAAAGCCGTCCTGGTCAATTCTGGTATAAAGAGCCACCAGAATGGTTGCCTTTCAACTGAGCACTCTTAGGGAACAGACTAGTTGTATCACCGAGGTATTTAAGTAAAAAGGATTATTTCTGAATAGGCATCTGCACACACAACTTAACATCTGCAAGTTTTCTGGGAATCAGTGTGGAAATCTCCCCCATGTGCATGTTTTTAATCATCTGGAAAAGCTCCGAAACAAAGGAACAGTGTCATGGTTCATTTCCCTTGTATTTGCAGGATATGTAGTATCTATCTGTTAAAAAAAGATACTTGTGGTACCCAGACGTGATGAAAGAAATCTTTGTTGTTGATCCAAACTCATCAGTATCCCAAACAGCCTGTTCCTACGATGGCCAGCTGACTGCCTTTGGAAAGCTCACAAGAAGGATGTGAGGGTAGTCGCATCCTCCCATTCATGTTCCCAAGCAACCGAAGGTGCTATGGAGCTGTCATGGCTAGTGGCCATCGATACCCTTGTCCTGCAGGAGTTTGTCTAATCCTCTTTTAAAGCTATCCCAGTTGGGGGCCATCACTAAATCTTCTGGTAACAGATCTGAAGATGTCTCTTCTGGTAGTGAATTCATTAACGCGATTGCTGGATAGAGGGCAAGGAAAAGACAACATTGACAATTTCACCAGAGCTTTATTGTACATCCTCGACACAAATTGAATGGGCACGTCCTTTAATCCAATTAAGGATATTTCCCCATTTTCCAGCAGGTATGCATCTCTCCAGCACTAAGGATGAGCCATTCTGCACAAGCATTTATGGTGTACTCTTGATTCCACGCTCACCGTACATTGTGGGTGCTTTAATGAAGGTTGCAACCCTCCAGAGCCGATCCTGTATTTTGTGCCCACTTTTGCAGCCTGTTTTAGATTAACTAGTCTTATCCGTGAATGGCAGTATGAATAGATTATAACTATATTTGCGCAGTTCCACTATACCTCAGCGGCACCAGTGCTTGTGCCTTGCAATGTATGGAAAGGCTGAGAAAGAACCTCACTGGGAAAAAATCATGCGTAAAGGAACCACTCCTACAAAGAATCTGGAGGCAAATGCCTTGGGAAAGCGGTGGGTTAAAAGCCTGATACAGAAAAGCCGCATTATGTACTTCAATATATATCTCACAGTGGCTTTTGTAAGCAGTGGTAGAATTAAAACAGTTTCAAAAGCTGTTTGGATTGGAAATCACATGCAAGCAAGTTTGTCAACTGAAATTTCCACAATGTGTCTTAACCACAGGATTATAAGTTGTTACGGAAAATTATTAAGAAATATTTATAAAAGCTTATATTGATTTCTACTTCTGTAATATAATGAAGGAAGGCTATTTAGGAGGACTTTCGGATTTCCGCTGGAACCTTTGAAGGAGATCCACCAAATGATGAGCGAGTTGTTGAAGGTCTCATTCCTTTAAAATATATTTTTTGTTAATGTCAGGAGAGGAAAAATATAGCCATGAGTAGAAACTCGCATTCAGTATTCAAAAGTTGGGTAAGTAAAACACAGATTTATGTTGTGAAACATGGTGCGAAAACCTACTCTGCGGCACTTCCTTTGAAATCCTTATCAAAGATTCCTCTTGCCAGAAAATTAAGCCTGCTCAGAGTTCTGCAGAAGCCCTGCCAAAGTGCTCTATTAAAACCTGGACTCAAGCTGAACTCCTCAGTCTCACGAGGAACCTAAATGAACATAAGCTCCAATATTATTTATATCGTTTGACATAACAAGCTGTAGATGGGCAACCTAGTTCCAGCTTACACACCTATAGTAAGCAGCTGGGGATTGCACTGAAGTCAGATAACATTATGCATTGTACTAATACTAAAAGTTGCCTAGGGCGGAAACTTGACATTTTGGCTAGGAAGTGGCTGCTGCCAAAAGTAAGTCTCGTCTCCTCCCAGGGTAACATCCAGTAAATTAAACATGCACCGTGTCGTGGTACTGCGACTTTCCTCACCTTGCAAAAAGCAACTAATGAAGGGAGCGGGAGCAGATGCACCCACAGTGCAAAAGCTTTGCTTTGCAGGTGTGTGTTTGCTCTGTCTTCCCTGTGAGGGAAGATGTAGCTCTTGGCAGTCAATGACATGGTCGGACTAGGGCTGTATGATTACCATGTGCTCACGGCAGCCCAATCTGGGTGATTTAAATTGTGGCACCTGCTGGCTGCCTTTCTGAATATTCAAGCTGCATGACTTATCACAGGCTGCGAGCCCATAAGCTGCTGTATGGGGTTTTCAACCCTTGCATGTGCCTCCCTTGGTGAGTTCACATGGCACAATAAGCCACAGTGTCCGCCCATCACAGCTTGCTTGTTCAAAATGGCCCTTGGGACACACTGCAACCCAGTGTGGTTTAAATAGCCAGGGGGCTGTGCCAGTTTTACGAACCAGCCCCCCCATCTCTTGGCAGTGAGGTTCCATTGGAGGCAAGCCCCACACTCCTCACTGGCAATGATGTCAGAATAATTTCACATAAAGCCTGCTCATCAATTGTGTGTGATGCACTTTGAAGACTTGATTATGAATTGTTATCATCATGCAGGAATCACAGATTAGCGTGAAGATATTGTAAGGTCCATGGGCCAAGTAGAGCTCCCTGCAACACTACAATCGCGGAGATGAGGATAACGCATAAAAGAAACAAGTCCTGCCAGAATCTAGAAACTGCCACAAGGCAGCCTTCCTCTGCCGGGTGCCCTCCAGCTAGGTTGAACTCAACTCCCAGCATCCCCTGGCCAACTGGATGGGGAAAGCTGGCACAAGGCAGATGGGAAGGACACATTTATTTTATTTTTTACTTAAATCTTTTCTATCCCGTCCCCTACAAATGTCTTGGGACAGCTTGCAATAAATGAGGAATGGAAAGAAGAACTGAGAACTGACCGCATGCACAATTCAGTATTCTTTTAAGTATGAATTAAGTACGACAAACTCCTTAATCATTAAGTGGCTCTGGAGAGACATTCTGTTGGTACTGGGAAGAAATCACGGCATGGTTTCTAATTCCCTTAGACTGTGCCAAGGTTGCCCCATAGCTAGGCCTTTGGAAAGCTCACTGAAAAAGTCTTGTCGTACACGCCAAACAATGTGCGTCTGTATGTGTGCGTAGACATTCTTTCACATTTATTGTTATTGTTATTACTATTACTAGTCTTCCTTTTCTAGAGCCATCTGTCTATATAGTTTGACAGATCTCACCCCAGAGGGCATACCATATACAATTGACAGAAGAACACGATGGAAGGAAAAATGGCGGCAAGAGGAAGACGGTGTGATTACTCTCCCACATAAGTTTACTTAGTTACAATAAATCATAGGAACTAGGGTGTTCCTCAGGAAAAAGTGGGCTTTGAGGAGAGACGTTCATTCTTCTACTCCCAGCTGTATAATAGAGGTGCTTTTGGGTGGAGGGCTCCTAGCAACAAAGAAGGCATTTTGTCTTTTTTTTGCTTAACAGTTTCTTTTATGGTGCAGAAAGCAATGGGAGATGTGGTAAAACACGGAACAGCTGAGCAGAAGCCAAGGCTGTCTTGATTTGCCATAAAAAACTTGGAATGGGGCAGGGCAATGGCATTACAGAAACACTATAATTATGGAAGCACCCTAAATGCAATACTAGATTAAGGAAAACTGGTGTTTGCAAGGTCTAAGGAATAAAAACCGGAAACCAATGGCCCTGAGCAAAGTATCCAAGAAGGGTTTGGGATTCTTGGATTAGGATAGTGATGCTGACCAAAAATCTTTAAAATATGCATATCTGCCTCAGACCCACTTAATATTTTTTAAAATAAGTTTTTATCAGGAATCAAGGCCAGGGATCAAGAAAGGGCATGCTGATCCAATTGCTAATTTAGAAAGCTAGAATGGCAGAAGATGAGGTGCTAATTCTGCAGGCCAATAACAACAAGCACAGAGTAACGCAATGGGCTATGTTTCCAGGTTAATTGCAGTTCATTATGATAAAATACTACTGATACTTCTCAGTTATCCTGGGAGCCTTTCTGGAGTAAAGAGAGGAGTAAAAATGCTTCAAATGAAGAAATTAAATTTACCCTAGACCTCTCTATGGTTATTCCCCCAATTCCACTATATTCTAAATTAGCAAATGGTAAATTCCATGCATTTGAAGAAGCCAGGACTACGTTCATCACAGGATTTACCATGGTTTAAAATGTATATGCTACATACTGTACATAAACTTTATCCACTGGGCCACTTGTTTTCCCTCAAGGACACTGGGCAGTGGAAGGTATTGTGCTGCACATTTCCTCCCAAGAAGTGGCTAGGCTTTCCCACCACCATAACTGGAGAGCAATGAACATCACAGCGTTCCCCTTGGCCAGAGTGAGAAAAGGGCTGGTTGACTACATGATGAAGGGCGAGTTAGCAGCTTCTTCATTTTCACTCTTCTCACCCCTGTATGCCAGATGCTATACACCGAAGGAGGGTTGGCTTGTTGCCAAGAGCTTGTGAGGCAAACCAAGGGTTTTCCTCTGCTTTGGTAGATTTAACTTCCACTAAAGCAAGAAGGAACAATCATCACAATGGGCAGGGAGAGGCTGTTCAGAATGTCTACAACGGACCAAAGTCACATCTCAGGAAAACTCCCATAGAGTAAGTATGATACAGCTATGCTGACCTGGCCATCTGTATTAGTGTGGGCCATTCCCAGTGTTCCCTGATTTAAAAAGCAATGCTTTAAATGAAGAAATAAGCTGGTGTTAGGAGATGGCTCTCTAGGATCAGAGTCCTGGAACTTTATGTAAACATGTATTTACATAAAGTTTACCTAAAATAAATTTTTACTTGGAGCTCCATATCTCCAGGGGGCCATCTGCCCCACCACCCTATCCATGGGCATATGTTGAAATAAAGGTACAGGGGCATTGATGATCTCTCTTGCCTCTGATACCCTGCAAGAGCTGGTTTTTTGCTCACATATGCCTCACCTCTTGCTGCCCCCCGAAACTTTTCATCTCAGGGTTTTTTTCTTGAAACCAAATGCCCTCCTTTCACTTTTTTCAAATAGGAGTGTCCTTAGGAAACAGACTCTGTTAAAGATTCACACACAAACCCAGAGACTTTAGAACATAGGTAAATTAGTATATGCAAATATGTGCGTTTGTTTTTGTCCTGTGGGCTTGAGCCTTTTCAGTTGCCCTTGGTTTGCAGGCGAGTATGATGACAGTAGTAAGAAGGTTTCTCTAACCAGTTCTCTGATATTAAAACCTTGGGAACAAGTACAGTTTTTTCATATAGGAAAAACACACAAACTACAGCTATTAAAACAAGCATCACTAACTACTTACCTGCCCATCTGGCTGCCCCCTGACTATTAAATAATTAGAAAAATAAAAGAGGAAAGATGCTATGATGAGCTGGAGCCAAGCCTGTTGGCCACTGCACCATCACCCAATGGTCATGGGGGGCTCAGGGCTGCTGGATTCTGGCGCCGGGGTCCAGCCTTAGCTGCCCGTTCAGTGGAACATGGGTAAGCATCATGCAACCTCCCCAAATCGTTCAGTGGATCTGTGAAGGAGGGGGACCAAAGCACATTTGCTGATGATGCTTCTCTGGAACTGCACATGAGGTGTTGGTGAAGGACGCACCTACACATTTAGTACACATCAAGCCAAAGGCCTGAAGTCTGTCCACCCTCAAGCTACAGCAACGCTCCCTTTGCATTATGGCTATAGGAATTCCACAGATCAAGTGGAACTGCTGCAGACGCAGCTTGCCTGTTGCATCATTTATGAAATCCGAAGCAGCAAGTATGACAGCATCTGCTGAAAGGCCGTTGTCAGCCAGAGATGGGGGTTCCTCACCCATCCTCTTGCCTTGCGGACAGACCTCTGCTACTGCAGAGCAGTGGGTTATGGAGCAGACACTTACCTCTTGGTCCAAAGCGCTGCAGATAGCAATGGGTGCAGTAGGGCTTGTCATCAAACTGTGGAAACAGAGGAGCAACGGTGAGTTGTTACACATCTGCTAAGGGCTTTCCTTCATCACTCGTGTCACACGCAACAGGCATTTGGTGGCAGACAATACAATTTTGGTCTCTGATCATGGATGGCCACTGGCTACTTTTCATGTTGAACCTTTACCCACCCCTACTGGGCTACTGGGAAGTTTTTACCATTTCAGTGCTAATAGGAAATCAATATCTATCTATAATAAATATATAAATAAATAAATGCATGTGTTGTGTTTTTGAATCCTATAGCTTATGTTTTCTGGGTAACATATATAATGAAAGCAAAGACAATATGACCAAGGATAAAAACCCATAATAAGGCACATTAAAAAGTATTACGTTAAAACAGGGAGGCAGAACCTACATCCTGTGGGTGAAATCTGTCCCACAGGCCCCCTGCACAGCTTCTTGGGGTTCCTCCCAGTGGAGAGGCTCAGACTCCAACCCCAGAGGACATTGCCTGGCTGCTAAACTAATAGGAGTTCTGCTGCTGGTGGGTCACAACAGTGGATCTCCCATACTTTTGGTGTCCCATTTCCCTGGGGGTGAGTCCCAATACTCTTTCCAGCTTTCAACAAGCCACATTTCCTTGGGATGTCCAAACTATGGCTTGAGAACATGCCAGAATTTGAAAGCAAGGATCAGAAATTTAGTCTGGCTTTGTTAGGGCCTTCATAGGATTGGCCTTCTTGGGCCACCTTAGGAGTGGCTCCCACATTATGGAAGTCTCTCCCTAGCACTGATTTGGTTCTTAGGAGACCATTTAAAGGTCACATGGTTTGGGCAAGTATATGGGAAAAAGTAAATTGTATTCTTAACTCAGAAGAGCAGATCCCAAGGGCCATTGAATTTCTCCAAGTCCCCTTTCTGAGGCTGCGGACACTGCTACAACCTTTGGGGGACAACTCCAAATTCTGATGTTCTACGATCTTGGAGTTGCCATGGGAAGAACCACACCAGCTACATCCACTGAGTGAGGGAAAAGAGTGTGGGAATGTGGATGGGAAGGAGCAGGGATGGGAGTGGGAGGCTAGCAATGGTGGCTTATATCCCATGACTTCCCCAGCCTTGCCCCTGGCATGAAAGCTCAAAGGTCCATATAAAGGAGCGAAAGGGGAGGACAGCGGGGTTAAGATCCCCATTGATTCTCTACCCTTCTGGCTAGACCTTGGCAGAGATCTGGACATTTGAAAACCTCTGAGATCAGAGGCTTCCTTCTAATGGAAGCACAATCCATAAGAAAACCCTACAGCCTTTAGGACATTCTCCCACAGAGTGCACCCTAAGTGATTAGGTATAAGAGGCCTTTCTTCAGAAAACAGAAGTCTTGCCTTAGTGAAGAAATAAAAGGAAGCACAAGCATGCATTAAGGAGATACAAGCAAAGTATAAGAGATGCAAAAAAATAAAAAATAAAAAAGCATTTTGAGGACCAGTCAAGCAGCAGCTAATTCTTTAAATATATCAGAAGCAGGAAGCCAGCTTGGAAGGCAGTGGGCCCACTGCACAATCATGAGAATGATGAGTGCTAAAGAAAGAGATTGCAGAGAAGCTGAATGAATACTTTTCTTCTGCCTTTATTGCAGGAGATACAGAACAGATCCCTGTGCCTGACCTGATGGGCTCAGGAAGGCAGTCTGAGGTACTGTGGCAAATGGTGGTGACAAAGCATGCAATCCTCAGCCTCACAGACCCTTTGGACGTTGATTAAGTCACTGGGCCTGGATGGTTCCCCTCCTTAAAGAACTCAAATAGGAAGCCACTCAAAGCAGACTGAGCTTCAGAATGAGCACCATCTCAGACTGAGGGGCTAGGCCACACTTGCAGCAAAACGAGATGCCCAGACCAAATGCATGAACTGGGCCTAAACCAGACACGCTTGCCGTGATGTCAGTGTGGCTTGTTTGGTAGAGTTTCCTACTGCCATTCTATTCTTGTTTAGGAGAAGCAACGCAGTTCTTGCCCAGCTTTCTGAGCCTTTGGTGCTGCCACGTACGTACACACACATTTGTGTACAGGGCTGCAACAGATCAGATTATTGCTTTGCTTTGAGGAAGTTGTATAGGCTCTAAGATGAAAGAGCCGTAGAAAGCAATGCAGGTAATTGGCTTACAGTAAAGATATATTTCCTAGCCCTTCCAAACAGACCTCTGCTTGTTCTAGAAGTTGATAAAATAACTCCCTGTCTCACAAAATGACTGTGCTTTTGTTAATTTGATCATATTCCATCGGAGGATATGATTAGGTTAGTGCAGCTCAGTACCTCAGTTGTCTGTCATGATCTGACAGGCAGTAGCTTCCTGGGTCTCTAGTGGAATTTCCCCCCAGCCCTGTCCCAAGGGCCATCTTTGCATTTCCACAAAGCATCCAATGGGGTGCATGGGCCCATTTGAGGATCATGACTTGTTAACCATCCTGCCAGTGCCAATCACATGCTGGCCTGATTTACAGCAGCATCCTTGCTGGGCACAGCTTGGCATGACACCTGAACCCAGTGAGAACAGGTAGGTAACAAGCCCCTAGACCTCTGTTGGTCTGGTCTCGACTTCTGGAGGGGGTGCCTGTTAACCACCCACCTGCACCAAGGAGGGTAATTACATAAATAGAGCCTGCAATACAATTGGCATACACAGAGTAGTTAACAAGCCATTGTGGCTTATTAACCGTCATGTCAACCTGGTTTGTCTGTCCATGTGGACTCAAGATCAAGACAGCAGAAGGTAGAAAGGCAGATTTCTAACCTAGGCAAATAGGACCTTCAGAGGAGTTATTTCCCTGGAGCAACTCACAGGGAACGTTCTGGTGCAGAAACACAAAGGGCTCCAACTGAGCCAAGACTGATTCAATCCTGCGCATGGATGAACACTTCTTGAGGGCATGCACATGCCTCTCCGGAATTGGCTCCATTGCTTACCAAATCTTATCCTACCTGTACTGACATATACCACAATAAAGGCTTGTGCTTAAGAGAAAGTCAAGTTTTATTGTATTTAGCTATAGGCTGTTATAAAATTTACAAGAGAGACAGTGAAAAGTCAGGAAAATTCATTAAGAACAGATGTTAAAATTGAAAAAATAATTATAAAAGCAAAATAAAAGCTAGTTCAATTGCTATCAATTAGCTACCCCCTTCGATGCCACCTTCTAGCTAATCTTCATAGTGCAAAAGCAAAGAGACACTCTGTAGAATACATACGTATGGTTATCTGATAACATAAAAACAATCTTCTCAAATTCTGAGCATGCATCAATGGCAAATAAAATTCCAGCTAAAAATTTATCTCTTGGAGCTTAGTATAGCGGGCAGGATATCATGTAATGAGAAGGTTCTCTACTATAGGGGAACCACAAATGCATGCACAATGTTCTATTGAAGTGTGAGAATAATGACCTGGCAAAAGAGCTGTTTGCATGGTTTGAAATCACAAAGTACTGAAAACACAAAGCATTTCATGGTTTGAAAACACAAAGCATTGATGGACCCTCTGACCTTATAATTGGAGATACTGGCTAAACACTTAGATCTAGAGTGATCAGATTTGATTAATTTGTACCAAGGATCTGCTTTAGATTTTAAAGAATCGATCTAGCAATGCATCTGAATTGTAGATCCATTCCCTAAGCTGAGCAGCTGAGACCCCTGAGAGATCATCTGGAATGGTGTATCTTTGAATGATGGAAAGTCAGAATGCCCAGAGTCTTTAGAGAATTGAAAGTGGTCTGTTTGGTAACTTGAAGAATAGGAAATTTGAAGATTTGTTCTTTTTCCCATATTTTATGACCACCAAGTGTACCCAAGCCCTAAGAGAGGAAAGTCCCACTTCAGCTCTCATCAGAGAAGCAGAAGAAGCCCTGGGAAAGGCTAGAATTGGTTCTGAAATACTTCCAGATTAGCCAGAATATCTTCCTTCCAACCTGAGGCTTCAGTTTCATACAGGAGCTGAAGGACACCTTGCTTATAAATAATTTCCATGCTGGGTCAACTAAGCATCCACCTTTGTATAGAAAAAAAATTAAAATGGACCCTGCTATCCTTAATGCTGAAGATTTGATCATTGCAAGGTGAGTTCAGACTCTTCATGAAAGTTACTCCAAGAGCGGCATAGTTTGATTGTATTGCCCAGGATACTTCAGCAAGATAATTTGGGCTTTCTTCTGAAGACCATTACTGTTATCTCAGTTTATATTAAGAGCTTCTTCATCACTCTAATTGATGTAAGAGTCTACTCAGGCCAATTTTAGTTAAAGATATTAAAACCATATCCACGTAAAGCAGGACTGAAATTTTCTCTTGGTTCAGTAAAAGTGGAAAGAATTGGGAATCTCACAAAATCTTTGTTATTTCATTAATATACAGATTGAAAAAAGAAGGGGCCAACACACAACCTTGCTTCACTCCTTTACTGACAGGGAGTCTGCTAGTTAGTGAGCCGGAAGTTCCCACTCTGATTTGAGCAAAGGTGCCTCTGTGCAGCTCTTGAAGCAGGAATAGTAACCACTTTTCAATATTCATTTTAGTTAACTTTGCCCAAAGGCAGGCCCTATTAATGAAATCAAATACAGCACCAAGATCCACAAACTAAAGTTCATTTGTTGGTCCATTTATACCAGAGTACAGCAATGGCTGATGGTTCCAAAGCCTTTCTGGAATCCTGCTTGAGCGGGTTAAGGAATTTGTTTTTCAGCCATCCAGTCTTCCAGTCTGAACAACAGATGTTTGTTATCAAGCTTTGCCACTATGTCTAATAAACTTAGTGGTCTATAATTTTATGGGTCCAAAATATCCCCTTTTTTGTGTATAGGGACAACAATGCTCAGCTTCCATCCAAAGGTGGTTGTTTCTGAGCCATTAATGTAAAGAGAGTGAGTGAATGCATTTTCTGCCTCTTCACATTTCCCAAACAGACTTTTACCACTTAAATCAGACATGCTTGGGACATATTCTTAAATCTAGAGCTCTCTGATGTAGGAAAAACCATTGGTGGTGGTACTAGAATCTGTAAAATTCAGGAAATGGTTCTGTAGGCTCCATCTGTGTTGGCAGATTCCCCCCAAGGATTTCAAATGCGGCTGAAATGGTCGCCTTTCTTCTCCATCCCACCCCACCTCACCCCACCCCATGGCTGCACCACAAGCTGCGCATGTATTAAGGCTGTTCCATATACTATGAATTGTTCATACAACCCACAAATAAAACTTGATTTAACGCTGCAAACTGGATCAGACATATCTGAAGGGAAACCACTTTATAGGGTTGGCAAACTGAATTCTCTTGCTTTGGGTTTTCTCTGAAAGGAGCATATTGGAATCGATTCTCCTTTCCCATTATCCAACACGAGAAGCCAGCACTTCACAGCTCCCCTTCCAGAAACAGAATAATCAAGTTTCTTGGCTGTTTTCTGACTTCAAGTGACAGGGATAATCTTTTTACTGCTGAACCAAAATTTCTACACGGATGCCTCCAACTTAGTTCCATCGAAAGCTACATAATATTATCACTGGCTTGTGTCAGCTGCAATTACTATGCCTGCACCCTAGCAGGATAATTTAAATCATAGATGTTAAGTATTTAAGTGCTGTAAAAGCCCATCTTGTGAGAACCAAGCCATCTGAATGCTGTCCATCTGTCCTTTCTCTTCTCTGCTGTTACAGCCAGTGCTGTGGGGCTTTTTTAGCTTTTCACTGGCGCATCCGGAGCATCCTCTCAGAATCTGCTGGGGTGATTCCTGAAGACTAGGGTGATTAATGAGAATGTGGAACTCTGTCCAGACTCATCCTCCTCCATCAAACTTGGCAAACCTTCAGCTAGTCTCTGTATACACATAAAGGTATCCTGTCACAACCTACACTCTGCCTCACACTCTGTCCTACTTAAGAATTGTGCACTGGAGTGGAGCCATACAAATGATGGAATGGGGCTAATCAAATAAGGGCTGCTTCGATTCTCAATAGCAGCGGATGAATTCCATGATTCAAGGTCTGCCTGATGCAATCTGGGACATACTTAAGAGGGAATAATCTTTGACTGTCATTGTGCCACAGAACAGGGTGTTTAATCTCCTTCTGATCCCATTTCTTATAGCTCTTTGGTCCATCATGTTCTCCCTTGGTAGAAGGGGCAGGGGCAAAGGTGACGGTGTAGGGCCAAAATAAAAAACACCAATGTGTTTCAGCAGCAAGCTCTTATTGTTGGTCCCTAAGAGAGGCTTTTCAGTCTCTTGGAACAGGGAAAAACTTGCACAAAAGCCAGGAGACCACCAAATGATTGGTGGCTGAAGGAAAAGGGGGCAGGGGAAAGTGTGGGACCATCTAGACTGGGACTATGGGGGACGAATTAGGTCTCTGGGCCTAAGTTTCTGCACTCCTGTACTAGAGGAACAGGTCAAGAGGTAGTCTTGGCCTCCCTTGTTATGGCATCCCTGCATGACCTCTTTGCTTTTTTGTATTAAAGAGCAAAAGAGGACACACTGTGATTCTCTGGAGCCTGGCCAAAACAGATAGTAATCCAGGAATGGCATGCACCCTGGCACATTACATAATGATCTGTAGGGTACACACATGCACGTCTACATTTGAGGCCCTTATACTATGTAGATCTTCCCTGTACGCACATCCAGAAACACACCGACACAGAGAGCATGCAACTGCCTTTTCCTATTTCCAGTGCAGCTGTAATTTGTGTCTGCTTCTATCACTTCCACTTCCTCCTCTCTTCCCAGCCATCACATTGACTCACTTCTAGACTCCTGGGTGTCTGGCAACCCAATCCGAGGCAGGCCTGTGAGAGCAGAGGCCTCTGTCGGGAGAGACAGATTGCTGTCAGGGTTTAGCAAGTTTGGGAAGCTGACAGATGGGGGTGGTGGTGTGTTCCCTACCTCAGCATGCTGGCCGGGACTGAGCTGCCGTTTGCAGTGGTAGCACTTCAGACAAAGCGGATGGTAGTCTTTGCCTAGAGAACGCTTCCGCTCAGCTGTTAACAGAGGAAAAAGGTATGAGTAATTATACTCCAAGCACCTCATTAATAGACGAACATATGTGGAATCCAGCTTTGATCCATGGAATTACTTGCCAAAGTAATTTCAGAATGAAAGGAGTTGTGGAATCTTTAATGCAGGCACAATTTGGCATTTTCCCCCTCTGTTTTACACCTCATTTTTTGCAACATGAATCTTTTTGAAGTTTGCTCAAACTTTACATGTTGGATATTTCATATCTTGCTGAGAAAATAAAGACACTTTCATCATCACTTCAATCAAGTGTTGCATTTCTTTTATATTTTGCCATCATTTGCAAAAACTTTTTTAAAATTAAAATAATACATATATTTTACCCCAGGTCACATAATGTTTAGTATATATGATTTGTGTTTTCTAATTAGGCGGCACTCATCCCTTTGAGGAATAAGGAAAGGAAATTCCTCTGAGTGCTCAAGCAGGGGCACAGTTTCCCTTGTAGGCTTAAATTACTTTTAATTAAAATTAAAAGTATTTATTCGTTTGCCTTGTGACATGCCATTCTACCAAACATGGCACTCAGGGTACCTTACAGTCACTAGGAAAACATGATTAAAACAGTAATAAAACATTAAACACAATTGCAAACAATTAAAAACACAAGAATAGTGTAAAAGAAGTGAGCAGGATTTCCTTCACCAAGGAGTAGCGACCAAGAAGGCCCTCTTTCCAGGCCTGGACCAAGATCATTAGCCTTCATGCAAGACCACAGTGTCATCACCAACCCGCTTGCTTCCTCACCCACTCAGCTGATCTCTTCTGGGAGTCCCTCACCTGGAGCACAAGGTAAGAATGAGTGGCAAGCAGCCAGCTGGACTATCTGGCCAAACAAGGAAAAGAGCGGCCGTCCAGTTGGCCCTCCAAGCAGGTATGTAGGTAGGCTGGGCTTCCACCTGTGGTAAGAAGCAGTGGTGGAGGCCTATCCTACCTATAGTTTCCTGCTTCGACTGAACAGGTGGGGCAAAATAGTAAACCAGATGATCAGAGATCTGATTTAACTGCACCTCACTGCAAGGAGAATACTGCAAGGGCACTAAGCACAGGCAAGCGACAAGTGGGCAACGGGTGGCGGCAATGGTGGCAAGCCATAAAGGAAACTCAAAAAGCCACATGTGGCTTGTGAGCCTTGGGTTGGCCATCCCTGGTCTATGCCTTCACCAACAGTTTAAGGGCTTCTTTAAAGGCTGAGTAAAGCAAAGGGTTTTTAAAAGGTAGCACTTTTAATGTTTTGTGACCTAACAGCCAACACATTTTCACAAACGTAGACATTTCTGACTGGCTTTGCTCATACACTGTCACTCTCAAAAAAGGTGGAAGGAGAGTTGTAGCAGCATGGAGTCATGCAGTGTCCCCTCGTACAACATTTTAAAATGCACTTGTGTGGCACGTGATGTTCCTCTGCAGCTACAAACATGCAGGTTAGGAAGTTGCAAAAGTTCACGTGGAAAATGGTTAGGGTTGTTGTTGTTAATCGCGAAGTCGTGTCCGACCCATCATGACCCCATGGGCAACATTCCTCCAGGCCTTCCTGTCCTCCACCATCCCCTGGAATCCACTTAAGCTCACACTGACTGCTTCAGTGACTCCATCCAGTCACCTCATCCTCTGCCATCCCCTTCTTCTTTTGCCATCTATTGTTCCCAGCATTAGGCTCTTCTCCAGGGAGTCCTTCCTTCTCATTAGGTGGCCAAAGTATTTCAGTTTCATCTTCAGTATCTGGCCTTCTAAAGAGCAGTCAGGGTTGATCTCCTCTAGGACTGACTGGTTTGATCTCCTTGCAGTCCAAGGGATTCACAGGAGTCTTCTCCAGCACCACAATTCAAAGGCCTCAATTCTTCGGCGCTCAGCCTTCCTTATGGTCCAGCTTTCACAGCCATACATTGCAACTGGGAAAACCATAGCCTTGACTATACGCACTTTTGCCAGTAGGGTGAAGTCTCTGCTTTTTAGTATGCTATCTAGATTTGCCATAGCTTTCCTCCCCAGGAGCAAGTGTCTTTTAATTTCTTGGCTACAGTCCCCATCTGCGGTGATCTTGGAGCTCAAAAAAATAAAATCAGTCACTACTTCCATTTCTTCCCCATCTATTTGCCAGGAAGTGAGAGGACCGGATGTCACGATCTTAGTTTTCTTAATGTTGAGTTTCAAGCCAACTTTTGCGCTCTCCTCCTTCACCAGCATCAAGAGGCTCTTTAGTTCCTTTTCACTTTCTGCCATTAGAGTGGTATCATCTGCATATCTGAGGCTGTTGATATTTTTCCCAGCAATCTTAATTCCAACTTGTGATTCACCTAGCCCCGCCTTTCTCATTATGTGCTCTGCATATAAGTTAAATAGGCAGGGCAACACTATACAGCCTTGCCGAACTCCTTTCCCAATTTTGAACCAATCAGTGGATCCATGTCCAGTTCTCACTGTTGCTTCTTGACCTGCATATAGGTTTCTCAAGAGGCAAATAAGATGGTCTGGTACTCCCATCTCTTTAAGAACTTGCCACAATTTGTTATGAACCACACAATCAAAGACTTTAGCATAGTCAATGAAGCAGAAGTAGATGTTTTTCTGGAACCCCCTAGCTTTCTCCATGATCCAGCGTATGTTGGCAATTTGATCTCTAGTTTCTCTGCCTCTTCGAAACCCTGCCTGGACTTCTGGTAGTTCTTTGCTTATGCTTGTTTTAACTATAGCATTTTTTTTCAGCACATGAGAAACATGTGCACGCCTGCACATATGCGTTCTATATATTATTATTAATCTTACTGTTCTAATGCAGCCCACTTTCTGCGAGCCTTGTTCAGATAGATAAATAAATATGATCCCATTCTTTATTGGATATAATTTTCTCCTGTTATTCAGTGTAAAATATTTCCAGAACAATAAAAGCAGCAAACAATATCAAAACAGGGGCAAAACAACATGAAGAAAAGGTGTTTGAGCCTTTGACATACATTCTGAGCACATGGGTACATTTAATGTTTATATTTAATTGTTTATGAAAACAGCTGCTCACCCTTGGTATGCAGAATACCCAACCTGGTGCCTTGCTGACTGAGAATGATAGATGTGTAGGCCAACACATCTACAAGGCAAAAGGTTAGGCAAAGCATTCCACATTTTCCAATGACTTCTTGGATTTATCCAAGGCTAGATTTTTAAACCTGGCTGTGAATGTAGGCCCACACTACCAGTAACATACTTGCTGCAAAATACATTTTTGTCTAGGGGCTCATACAGAACAGTAAATATAGTTTTTAAAGGTAGCTGTGGAAAACCTTGGTTCAAGCTACTGCCTGACCATGGAGAGATTTTCTACATGAGGCATTTATTGCGCGCCTGTCACTCCTTACTGAGGCTTGTTTACAGGTTTACAACAATGTGATCTTCCAGTTCCGTGTCTGTTTTTAAGCAGCACTTCTGGCAAGTTTTTCAAAGCAGGGAAAATGTGTTGTCTGTGAAAGCAAAGGAAAGCCATTTTTCTCTGTGTAAATGCATTATGCCACAGTGCCACCTAGAGGTTATCCAGCAGTTAACAAGGAAAGGAAACACTTCATATGGTGCTTGGATCTCAGTTCTGTAACAAAACCAAATGTAGATACAGTACCTTCACAGCCTCAAGCAGCAATTCAATGTTTGCAACATGTTCTTAGTCAAATAACTTTCTCCCTGGTGCTCTATCTGTTCTGTACTAAGGAACAAATCCTGAAATATAAAATATGCACTATGCAGTGCTATTTCCGAAGTGCACCAAAATATATTTTCAGAGCCAGTGTGGTGCAGTGTTGGACTGGTGACCAGGGAGATTTGGTTTCTAGTCCTCACTTAGCCATGAAGTTCACTGAGTGAATTTAGGCCTGTCATAACTCTCAGCCTATCCTACCTCACAGGGTTGTGATGGTAAAACGGGGAAGAGGAATTTGGAAACCAAGGAAGCCACCTTGGTTTCTTCCTAAGAAGAAACAAGGTGGGATACAAATGCCATGTAATTATAGTAATAGCATTGCTGCTACTACTAATAGTAGCAAGGATTTAAAAGCAAAAAGAGGATTGTGTTAGGAAATTCCAGGAGGAGAGATGGATAGCAGGATCCTCACAACAGCCTTGCTGAAGGTCACTTGCTCCCCGCTCTGCCCCCCTTCTTGCCATGCCTTTTTAGATCAGGGGCACTAAACCTCCACCCCATGGGCCAAATCCATTCTGTCTAGCATCCCTGTCTGGTCCTTCAGGATTTCTTATGTGACCATGCACCTCTTCCCTGGCCCCAACTATATTTGGTGATTTCCTAGTCTTTGCTCTTCCCTCCATGTGAAAAGGTTGAAATGCCTCTCGCAGACCTTAATTATTAGCAGTACCCAGCTTAATGCTAAAATATGCTGATATTTAGGTATTTCTGGTATTTTGGCCCCAACCCCTTTTTGCCCTTGGCCCTGTGCATCACTGGGATGCGGCCTTCAAAATTTTCTTCAGAACTGAAAGAGGCCCAACACCCCTGTTTTATTAATGGCAAGCCTATGGGCAAGGACTGCCTTGTCCTTCTGGATAGCATCTAAGCCTCTCCAAGAATCTTTCTGGCTGAGGCCTGGGATTAAAATGCATTAAATAAACAAATAAGCACAGTATTCTCTCTGATGGCAGGAAATGCACTAGACAAAGTCTACATGTTAGTGAGTTCACACACAAGTGTATTACAAACACTTGTGTCTATCTCCAACCCAGAGATTTAACCCCTAGAGATTTGTAAAAGCCCTCAAGAATAGCTGGATTATTGCAGAAGTGCAAATATTTTAAAATGGAATGCCTACAAAAGGAAATTTTGGGATAAGTTCCTTTCCAAATAAGGACTGTGCTAAGCAAATAGGGACAGATGGAGCATATGAAAGAGCAACATGAGAGATGCGCCAGGAGATGCTAATACTAAGTTTCACAGTGTGTTTTGGTATTCGCTTCACTCTGAGAGCTGAAATGAAAATCTGAACACGCTTTTAGCCATCTCCAGAATCTGAATCTGAGTTTCAGAATTCCAGGGAGGCATCAGGTTCAGAGGAAAAGTGAGGTTGCAGCAAGCTTCCCCAACTGCTGCTCTCTAGAGATGATGAACCACATCCTCTATCATTCTTAGGATGGGGAAGCCCAGGATCCACTCTCCAGTCAGTCAGCAGAAAACTCACTGGGTGACCTTGGGGAAACCAAATTCTTTCAGAATTGTGAGGATAAAGGGGTGGGGAGAAGAGAAGCACAAATGCATCTAAAGTTCCTTGGAGAAAAATCAGGAAATAAATCAAATCATTAGACAGATGATTGATAGAACAATACATTCTTAAGTAAAATGCTGATACTTGTGGTGGGAATTCTTCTTCTACTAATGTGCAATGGTACTGATACATGTTAGTTAATGTGAATTAGTGCTAATGTGCATTTGAACTAAGGTATCCTCGTGCTTATGCAAACTCCAGCAAATCCTCTCTGAAGGTAAAAACCCAGTCCATGGATCTGCGAAATCTGTTTGATCTGGAAGAAGTTGGCCCACTGCAGAATCTTTAAGTCAGAGTCATGGAAACCTGAATTCATTTGAATCTGTTGCACATTCTCTGACATCCCTTGACATAAGTAGCCTTGGCAAGCACAATACACATTCTCCAAAGCATAGCCACATTTAAACTATGCTGCAAAATATAGGTGAGGTCTTATCAAAAATTACTTCTCATTCAGTGTTCAAAAATTCAAAAGAGAAAGGTGAAAGATGTCCCACCAGTTCCCAATCTAAATTTATTTTTATCTTCCTCTCCTTCCTTCCCTTGGTATGTACCTTCTGTGATTAATAATGGAGCCATCTGATACTGGAAAATAAATCTGTCAGCGGTTTTGTCCCATCACCTTCCAGAAGGAAGCACTGGGACTTATTAAATGCATGATGCATCAGTCACAGTTTAGGGCCATGTTCCCTTCGTTAGCTCAATTGCAGGGAATGCTCCAGCTTTCCATGCTCAGCACAGAACGTCCTCCTTGCCTTAGGGAAAAGGCTGTTCTGCACAGACTGAATGTTTTGCTGCCCTTGCTGAGGTGAAGCATTAGTAAGCATGAGAGCACCTCCCTGCACAGAAACCTGCTCAAGTCAGGAAGTCTGTAGAGGGCTCCACTTCCTATCAAATAAGAGCCGAGCACTGAGAAGAGCGCAGCAGCCCCAGTTCTGCTGAATCTGCAAAGGGCAGAGTTTAGCTTCACTCACTTTGCCTAAATCATTTTCCCCTGCAAAAAGGACAGCAGTTCTTCTGTGGTCCTACTGGCATTTTCAAATTTGATCCTGACTTTTTTAAACAAATTAAAAATGTAACATTTCTGGAAGCTCTGCATCTATTGAAAGGGAAAACACTTAATGGCAGAGGATGGAGAAAACCATTTGAATGAAATTATAAACATATGCAGGCCTAGTTTACTGTGCAAACTTAAACTGAAAGTGTGACACCCAATGCAGCAAAGTGTAAAAGAAACTGGAATCTTGCCTGTTAGTGCTTTGATGGGAAGAGCAGGGGACAGAATCCAAACCCACGGTGCCCCTCCTGATGGGTGGGTTCCCGGCCTGGTTTATCTGGCTCATCTATGCAGCCACAGAACGTGCACATTCAGTTAATTTCATGCCCATATTTCCCCTACCCATATTGGGTGGATCATATATAATAGAATTGCAGAAACTCAGGCCTGCAAGGCCAAATCCAGCCTACTTGGGGTCCTAATCTGGCCTTTTGAGGTTCTCCAGAGGGCCACACCTCGTCCTTCAGCTCCACGCAGTTTCTGCCCACCACTGACAATTCAGTGGTTCCCAGGCTTTTGTACAGTTTTTGCCCTTCCAAAAAGCTAAAATGCATCTGCGCAGCCTTGATTACTGGTAGTAAGAGCTTAAGCTAAATAGGCTGCTGCTTTTGGCACTTTGGCCTGTCACCTTTTGCCCACAGCCTTCCCCAGCAACCCCAAAATGGCCCTGGGACTGAAAAGAGGTTCTGCATGCATGCTAAAGAATTTAGCAGCTGGCAATTCAAATCAGAGTTTGTTGCGTTCATGAAACAAAGAATTTCCACTGGAGATGAGTGCACGTGTCAGTATTCATTGAGGGGGAGGGTGTCCATTCAAAATCAAAATTTAAAATATATCCCCTACTAGAGAAGGAACTGCAAGCAACTGCATCCTGAGGTACCAAAGGGCCATACCAGATTGCATGCCTGTGAAATCTGTGGGCGTGCTTTGCGTTTGCTAAAAAAGCAACAGTTATCACAGGTCACTTTATCAACAAAAAGAATGTACTTGTGATTGGTTGCATTTGGCTTGTTTGATTTCTGAGTTGTGCAGGTTTGCTGCAATATCTACCAGGTAAAGGGAGTGTGAATGTCATAGAGAACACAGGTTTTTTATTTTTAAAACAGCATGACCAGGAAACCCTTCCCCTCACTTGCTTAGCCCCCATACCTATTAGAATGAATGCAGATCTTTGGAAATCAGCAAAAGAAACTTCACATGGCATGAGCTATTTGCTGTTGTTTGCTAAGTGCTGCATCCCAGACCACTGACAAATGCACAGCTGCAGAAACTGGTTCAAAAGTTTGTAACTTCATCAAAAGAACAGTGGAGAGTGGGAAATGAAGAGGCCGTAAATCTTAGTAAGAAGTAAGAGACAGAATTTCAAAGGGAATAGATCCTGAACTTGATGGAAGATAGAGGCAAAACTGTGGACTTTGCTGTATGGTATTTTATTCACAGGGAATGAGCAGAGTTTGGTTCCAAAACAACTAGTGCCCAGGATCTAAGAGGTTCATCCCTAAATCTTGCGACTTTGCAAGCATGGAGGGAGCACTTCTTACACCCTAACTTCAAAGCAAGGCATCGTATTCTCTCTCCCATATGTCCCTGTATCTGGACTTCTGATTATCCAACTGTTTCCCCGGTCCCGTGCCATTCAGACAAAAGAAGTGCTTTAAATCTGCTCTCATGTCTGATTCATGTTAAAGCATTGTGTCTGTATCTTTAATTTTTAAATTTGGAGAGGCCCTTGCAAAATATACTGAGTCACACTTTGCTGAAGTTTGCAGTAAGGAAGGTAATTTAGTTCATTGCTCTGTTTTTCATTTATCAGTCACCTGATGGGGTGTCCTGTGGAAAACCACCCAAGGTCATGCAATATGAAAGTCCTGAAGAGTCAAAATAATAAAGAAAACAAATGTGACATTTACAAATGGAGAAAAAATAGAGTATTCCAAGTACAGGTATATCTGCTTAAATGGCTCATATATCGATGGTCAGTTTAGTTCATTTCTTCCTCCTTTCACTCCTCTTTGTCACCCTAAATATTCTCCTGTCACATTCCTCTTTGCAAAGTCAAAATATTGGCAAGCAAACCAGCTTCTTAAGGTCATGTTGTGCCCATAAGCACTCATTAATGGGAGGGATTTCACAGCCAGGACTCATATACAGAGTCATTTCTGACAGGTTTTAGAGTACCATTAGCATGCCGTCAGCATTAATTACTCCTGGTAGGAGCATTTACTTGACCAAACACCACAGTAGTTATTAATAGTAGTAATAGGAAGGAGGTAATGGGGAACCCATAGAAATGGTTGCTGATATGAAAATACTGCCGGTGGTAACCATTTCCATAACCATCAAGACTTAATTACCCCCAGTGATTTAGCAACAGTGTCATTAATTTCAGTACCTGCAAACGAGTTAATTCTATTAGTTATTGTTAGCACTTTTAGCGTGCTGTTTTAAATCCACAAGTCTAGAATTTGGTCTCAGGTTCTAAAACAAAACATGGATTCTGGAAGCTTCTCAGCACAGGAGGAACCCCAGGAGACCAGGGGAATGAACATTAATTTGGAACTCATCACCAGGCTTTCTTGAGATAGAAACCCTGCTCATGCATCCCTTAGTAAAGATGTAGTTGAGTAACAACTGGGGAACACAGTCCATTATAGCCCTTTGCAAGTACTTTCCCCACTGCATCAACTAGCTGTTAATGGACCATGGTGCCCAGCATACAAACTTTTTGCCAGGGACAGATGGGTCACCATCTCCTCTACACACATTTAAGGCTGGGATAGGCACTCCTATGTCCCTGCAGGGAGTTGTTGGATTCCAACTCTCATCAGCCCCACTCATCATGATCCATCATCAAGGATGACAGGCACTCTAGCTCAACAACTTCTGGAGATTCTACAACACAAGACTATCCACTCCTAGCTTAAGGGTTTAGTAAACTACTAGCCTTCAGCAGGGCAATGTCTAAGACTACCTTGTTGCTGTCCTTGGTCCTGACTCTTGTTCTAGCTGCTCCATTCTTGACCTGTTGCTTTGTTTCCTGTTTCTCTACTCTTTGGACAGCATTTGACTATGTGATTGACCAGCACTAGCTCTCTTCTGATTGAATAATACCAGAAGTGAATAGATAAGCACACGCCTTGATAACTGCTCTGAAGAAGTCATGTATTTGTCCAAGTTTTATTAATATCACCATCCTGATCCTCGACACAGGAAAAGTCAGAACTAATAGCAAGGTGAGATTAGGGCAGCCACCTTTCTTCCAATCCAGTTACATTCTCTTTCACTGCCTATATTTTTCCAAAGGCAATATTCACACACATACACAGTGTGATTCTGCTAGATCAATTCAGTGCCGCAGTTCCCAGTAAAAAATCCTGTTTATGAAATAATTACACTAATGTTTATTTTGTCACACTTTGTGAGTGTGTGAACATGGAAGGAGGGAAGTAAGTATGGTAAGAGAGAGAGAGAATGAGAGAGAAAGTCAAGAGGTGGAACCACTGAGCCAATGGACCAATTTACTGCAGTTTTACAATCTGGAAAGTTTCTGAACTAGAATTAGAGCACACCTAAGCTAGCTATGAAAAACATCCTGCCAAGGGACCTGCAACAGGTGCCAGCCTCAGGAAAGCCTTTTTGCTACTCTGGACAGAATAACGACATGTATTAGGAGAGCCAATGGTGGTGAGACTGGTGGACAGGGGACTGGGAGATCCGAGTTCTAGTCCCCACTCAGCCATGAAGCTCGCTGAGTGACTTTGGACCAGTCTTTCCCTCCCATCCTCATGGTGTTACTGTGGTGGGGAGCAAATGGAGCTATGTAAGCAGACTTGGGTCCCTCATATCAATGCAATGCAACAGCACCCAGGATCTTCACAGGGCTTCCCTAATCGCTCAAAGCACCACATCACAACATCTCAAGAATCTTTACAGGAGCTTTGCAAGCTAATATTGTGGTCCCTACATTTCAGAAGTGGCGATAAGGCTGAGAAATGGTGACAGAGGAAATTCATGCCTGGACCAGGAGCTTTCTAGTTACTAATTCTTTCTTACTGACCCAGCTTATAGAGTTTTTGAAAGGTTAACCAGTGTGCCTATATTTGCATAATTACTCTTGGCAGCATAGCTTGTCATGTCGTGTGAACCCAGCCAGGGTGATTTGTTGCCATGGTTACCAAGCTTCCAGAAGCCTCCAACAGAGCATGGGGTGCAAATTGAAGGAGTGGGCAGCATTTTTAGAATTGGGAGCCACATTCCTTCTTGGAAAGATGACTGTGGGCTGCATACCAGTCTTGGGGGAGAGGCAAAGTCATAGTAGGCAGGGATACCCCTTCTCTCTCTGTCCCCTTCATTCCACCTTGCTTTCATTCTCTTGTTCATCCTTTGTCTCTGTCTCTTTCACTGGTACACATCCATGCACATGAACATGTGCACTCAAGCACCCCCCCATGGCTTCCCCGTCAATCTATTACTGAAAAGATTAAATAATATGGTTGACTGGGTCCTGAAGAAGCAGGAAGCTATTAGCTTAATCCTTACCTGAATAAAGAGACCAGTACAGATTTTGGAGGTCTCAAGTCTACATTCTGAACCTCAGACCCAGGTGCAAGAAGACCTCACACTTGTGATTGCATAACATTGGTGCTATGGCCTTGTAATACCTCTGAACTGAAAACTGTGGAAGCTGAATGAGAATATATATTGGAAAAATCTGTATAGCTTATTATGCCTGAGTTTTGGTTTTTGCAAAGCCAGAAGGGGAGAAGAAGGGGGGCGGGGGGAAACAGAGATGCTTCAGTTCAAGACCTCACAGCTGTTGACAATCAGAAGAGAGAAGAGCAGCGCTTCATGATGCTAACTTGCGCTCTGCACCTGCAGTGATGAGGAAAGCAAAGAATGTACCTACTTGGCACCTCTTGGTCTGAAAAGGGTTGTGAGAGGGGGTAAGTGGCTATGAGCTTAAAATGATGCTTAGTGGGGGAAAAACATCAGCCAGGTAAGATAAGCTGCTAAGGGAAATTTCAGGGAAGTCTGAAAGGACTCTAAAACAGACCGTGAAGTTTCAAAGGACATCAAGCGAGACTGTGCAAGGAGATGCTCCCAAATCATGTGAGGAGCAAACATGATGGCTGCAGTAGTGTAGTGGAGCCAGAGCTTACAGAGACATGGCAGCAGCACTTTGGTATCAGCAGGGACACTGGTGCATTCTGCCACCCCTCTCAGACTTTTCTCTTCCCTCTGAGCTTATCTGTGATCATCACAGCAGTTGGGGCAGGGGATATGGATTTTCCCAACCACAATACACTGTGCCCTGTTGTAATGCAAGACATTTTGGGGTGGCTTAGTTTTAAGTGGGCACTTAAGAGCCATGATTTTTGCAAAGACTACTCTTGGTAGAGATAAAACTTTTGGTATGGACCAATATAGCTGCCTAACATTGGGGGTTTCCTTGGATTCATGACGATAGAAGAGGTCACGATGAGCACCTTCAAAATTTGCCACTGTACCATTGGATGTTAGTTGAGACAGGTGGCCACCTTGCCTCTGATGGATGGTCCCAAAATCATGATAGCCTCCATTTCTGATCAGAACAAGGGCATTAAAATTCATGTGGTGAGGGTTCTCCAATCTCTCTCTCTCTCTTTCCTGTCCTAGCCATTGATTGGCTTAATCTTCATCCTTTATCTCTGAGCTTTGCTGGACCATTGGACTCAGGGGCCTGGATAACTACTGCTCTCTTTGACACTTAAACTCTGTTTATCTTTTTTTGTACTTTGAGCTAATGTTAGCCCTTTATTTTCTGAATTGGAATATTTTCTGAACTTGGATATTGTCTAATTTCTAAAGATAGGATTCATAATGTTTCTTAAGATTGCTTTTAGTATTCACATATAAAACTAATTCCTTAGGTCCTGGAAACTTTTATACCAATTATGTAGATTTAAATAACTTAAATGTTTTAGTGTTTAAACAACATTTAATTTTACTATAGCTTCTACACATAATTACAGGTAATCTGTAGGTTAAGAACAAGTTCCATTCCTGAGAACATCCTTAAGCTGACTTTGTATGTAAGTCAGATCACATGAGAAAGCAAAAGGTTTGTCTCAGTGTATGTATATACTTTACCTTTCTATGCATATAAAACACTTAAGAAACACTTTCATATTCACTAAAACATCTTAAACACAATACAGCATAGCAATAATGATAATAATACAGTAATAATAAAGTAGCTACTGGTACTGAAGAGAGAGAAAATCTGTATGTGTATAGGTATACAGTATTCTAAAAAGCAAGCAAACAAACAAACAAAAAGAAACCATTCTTAAAACAGTTGAGAATACTCTTGAGGTAAGATTAATGTTAAATGATGGTGATGGTGATGGAGATGAAGATGGACCTGATGCTGAGGAGGGAAGTTATCACTGGAATTGATTTCTTGAAGGCTTGTTTGTACAGCCATTTCCTTTTCTCATCATAAATAGCCTTGTAGCCACTGAAGGCTTCCATAACTGCATGGTAAACCTTTGTGAATCTCTCCATGTTAGGACCTTGCTCCTCAAAAGTTGCCATCCCTACTTCAAGAGCATGATTACAAGGCAAATGCTGAGGAAAAAACAAAGGGGAAGTACATGCCCTGCAAGTGCTCTGAAACACACTGGCTTAAGTATGCTCAAGCCAATGCTGTGGGTGAAAAGCATGAATACTGCATCTCTAAGGAGCTACGTGGCCACTGAGAAACATATCGCCAAGCACGTTGTGTAGTTCCTTAGAGATATTCATGATTTCTTGTCAGAGATATTCATTTACGGTTTATGGAAGTCCACATGTTCATAAGTACAGATTGTTCATAACCTGATGTTCGTAACCCAGGGACTACCTATAGTTAGTTGCCAGATCTAACCCTTTGCGTTCTTAGTAATGTTCCACCTTACTTTTTAACAGTCAGGTATTGTGCAGAACAAAGTCAAGTAGAAATTCAATTATTTAGCATGTTTTAGCTACCTTTTGAAATGCAAGCAGAATGCAGGAAGGCATGTGTGTGTGTGAACAGGGTGTTCATGTGTGTGCGTGCGTATCAACTAGTCAAGTTGGTGACTCAGCTACTTTCCTTGCTACTTTAGTAGCACTGTTCTTTTGCCAACTGCATGCCTTTCAGCTAATCTCAAATGTATGTTACAGTTTATCTCATTGCTGCTAAGGCGGCCACAAAGCAACTTCTGAGATGTGCTCATGTAACCACTATGGTATCAAATTCTGTCCTTTCTTTAAATAAAGCATTCAATGCCTTCTAGTTCATTTCTGAGGCTCTGGCAGTGTTTTGTTCATTTAGACCTGATTTGGTTATTCTCTGGGGCTTTTCCAATTCAGTGGGCCTAGATTTTGAAATCAGCATGGTGCACTGACTAACTAAAAAGGAGCCAATCAAAAACCACCACCCTGCTTTGCAAACTTGACTTTCAGTTTGCGCAGCTCTTGTTGTCTGTACCTTCCCTTCCTTCCTCCCATCTCCCCACTCTTTGGGTGCACTCATGAGCTCGAAGGCCAAACCACCATGCTAGAGTTTCTATTCTGTTGTTTAGGTGTACACATACCTGACCACTTCCTTTCTCCAGAAGGCCTAGTTTTTTTCTAGCAACAGCAATGTACATGAGAGTCCCTGACTGCTTGCAGATTCTTTGTTTCTCTGGTGGCACTCCAGCCAAGAAAAAAAATAACATGCAAATGGCACAGGGTAGGGATGGTGAGTGGCCAGGGTGGGGGAAATTGAAAAGGATGGCGGAAGACATCTGGAGGGCCAGGTTTGGTCCACGTGCCAGAGCTTCCCCACTCCTTCTGTAAAGTATTATGAAATTTACAGTTATGTTGTTGTGTAAGAACAAGAAGAACCTTAAACAAAACACAATTTAACTATAAAATAAGTGCTTTTTGGATCACAGAGGCATCAGGAAGGTTAGAAGGCACAGGGCCAAGTTGAGCCACAGTCAACTCCAGACCTAAGGAATTTGAACTAGTTAACATACAGGTACTAGTAGCATTTGCACCAGAATTTTTTGGAGCAATGCAGCATGTTTGTTGTTTACATGCTCGCATGCATAAACTAGGAAAAGGAAAGGAAACTATCTGGTTTCCAACTTTTCATCTTAATTTGCTGGGAACATGAGTGGGAGTTTGATGATGCACTGAAGGGAGCAACCATACTTCCGGCTGTTAAAGGTTCAGGAGGATTCTTTGGTAGGAACTGGGTAACAACTGCAGGGTTCTCATATACCAAATAATTCCCTATCAAATTTACTGCCCTGCTTTTTGCACATGCTCAGCATGCAGTGGCTATTTTCTCTCTTGTTTCCTCTGCTGCTGAAGTGGGCTGAGAAAGACCCTGATCATGTTTGATACCTCCTGTTGCTGACCGTCTCTTCCTGTTTCTGCCAATGCTTGGAACCTCTTGAATGTTGTGGCTTCCGGAATGCTCAGCTTTGTGTTGTTTGCATGCCTTTAACATCTGGTTTGGTTTTCCCCTTGGTGCTGAGCAGGTTTAGCACACAGAGACTAGCAGAGTGTTATGAAAATCGACTGAGAAGCCCTTTTCCTGGTTCATATTTCACTTCAGCCTCCCACTCACTAGACAGCCTTACACAAGCTGTGCATCTTTTCAGCATCTCCCCTCAACTATGCATCAGTCACAATGCTAGCCTAGTTCACTAGCTTTTTTAGGATTACTGTGATGTCCACGGCATGCTTGCAGAAATGGAGGCCCAAATTTAGAACAAAATAATTGAGAAACAGAATAAAAGGATAATATAGGAAGAATACAGTGTGGCAGAACTAAAGACAGAGCTTTATAGTCAAGGATTTGTTTCTCTGGTCCAAGTGTCTGGATAGAGGCTTCATGCAGAAGTGGGTAACCTGTGGCCCTTGGCTATTTTCAAAAGCCCTTTGCAACTGCTCTATTCAGATTTCTGGTTAGAGTGATCTGCAGAGGGGGAGACAGGAAGGAAGGAAGGAAGGAAAAGGTGAGGTAGATATACAGAGAAAGAAAGAGGTGGAAGAAAAAGGAAGGAAAACAGTGGCAGAAAAGGAGAGGGGCTTCAGTCCCCAGAAGGTTGCATGAAGGAATGTGGCACTTTACAAAGAAATGTTTTTCCACCCATGCTTTAAAGATGCACTTCTGGGGTGCACTTTCAGCTTATGGGGTGTGCCCTGCCCACTGAGGAAAGAGACATGCACAAAATGCCATCTCCAGGGTTACTTCTGGCATAAAAGTAGTGAGCATGGATACTGATATCCAGTAGGCTGTCTAGTAGGTATTCATGTCAAAATGTGCATTCACTTTGCGGTAGCAACAGAGAGAAATGGTGATCATACTCCCCCCTCCCCACACACATGTTCAGAAATACCTTCTCCCTAATCCACATATTACACTGGAAGGCAAAGGGTGCCCACTGAGCACATCCACTGTGCGGCCCTAGATGCCACTGCAAGTGACTAAATAAAGGCATTATGTCTGGAACTTCCAGTGCAGTAGCTACTTGCAGCATCAGTGATGTCTCCTCATCAGTGACCTCATCAGTGACCAATCAGGCTGCTTCTTGTCTGATTTTTAAACAATACCTTTTTTTCTAACTGGGAAGTGCTGCACTCCAACATCATCTCCTTTGGGGTACAACTGAGTATTCTTTTTCTTGCAGTTTGGATCTCACACTTCACCCCTCCCTTATACATAGGGAAGTTTCTTTTCACCCATTTGCCTTCTGAGAAATAAAATTTTGTGATTGGCCATGTCCACTGCAGCGGCCATTTTATGAATGGGCAAGGCTCCCATTTTGTGAGAGCACCTGTGACACACTCGACATTTCATATGTTCCCCCCAGCCCAATTTTTCCAGGGATCTTTGTTTTATGCAAACACATACAAAATTGATGCATGGTAACTGGGGGAGCACAAAACTTCCTCAGTAAGAAAATAACTGCAGCTCAGGGCTGGCACCTTGACATCTTCACAATTAGGCCTGAAGCAAAATTTCAAGGTGAGTTTGAAGGTTTCTTCTTGTAACAAACATCTGAGGAATTTCGAAGGAAGCAAAAGGGATTTCAAAGAGACAAGTGAAATTTCTCTGAGGTGGAGGAGATGCACATTCCTTTCTAAAATATAAAGGCCTTCTGAGGGAAT
This sequence comes from Varanus komodoensis, assembly GCF_004798865.1. Taxonomy (NCBI): domain Eukaryota; kingdom Metazoa; phylum Chordata; class Lepidosauria; order Squamata; family Varanidae; genus Varanus; species Varanus komodoensis. The sequence goes on from NW_025335856.1 coordinate 2,893,288, forward strand.
ATATTTGGATCCTGTACAACAAATAAGTAGCAGCTGTGCCTTTATTGAGCCAAACATTATTCTCTGGGGAAAAGGGACCCTTAGACTCCAGTTGTATCCACATGGATGGTCTTCTCCCAGATTTGTTGGAAGTAAATCCAGAACTTTGGGCATGTGGGAACACCTCCTCTGGTGGGGACATTATCATGAGTGGGGGCAGGAGAGGGGTAGAAGCAGCACAGAGCTTTTTATTCGTCCCCAGAATTGAACACTGTTAATGTGGAAAATCGAGAACGCAGCAAAGCAACACAGGAGGCTCTGCCTTATTTGTGGCAGTTTTCCAATGTAATAAAATCACCAGGAACTCCAAAATTAAATAGAATACTGAATTCTTCTCCAACGGAGCTCCAGTTGGGGGCAAACCCATTCCAACCCATTCTTTTATAGATTGGTTCCATAAAGGACGCCACAGCCTTGAATTTGCAAGAGCTGAGCAAGGCTGTCATGGATAGGGTATTTTAGAAGGCTTTCATTCAGAGGGCCAGAGATAACTTGATGGCACATAAGAACAACACCATGTCCAGCAAAGCTTAGCACAGCCTACCTAAATTGTTTTTTGAATGACTAGATGCAATTTGTCTCTGAGTTTGCAGTGCAACAGTGGAGACAACCTAGGGTGGGATTTAGAAGGTCTGCCTATCAGAAATTAATTCTGTGCAATAATCAGAAATTAATTCTTTACAAACATTTATTTTTACTATTTATACTGGACCTAAGGAGAACTATAAAATGAGCGGAAATAAGAACATTTCTGCGGGGTAGCGGAAGACTTTCTGTTCTGCTGCTTTGTTCAACTTTCTCCCAACCCATACTGTTGCTGAAGCCACATGGAAGTGTGATGCCACATGGGTTCTTCAGCCATTTCCATCACAAAGGTCTGTTGCAGGCCTTCTGACTCTGCCTGGATAGGATGACAGATTGCAAAACCTGTTCTTTATTTCGATGCAGCTTTCTCATTTATTTAAAGGAACGATCATCTTAAAAGTGTAAGCTCTGCAACTGGTTGGGTTTTCTCTTGGCTTGGGTGAGATTGTTTCACAGAGGAGCTGCACAGCCATGCTGGAACTGCCATTTCGACAGCAAGAAACAATTCTTGGTGCAGTGGAGAGGGAGGTAGTTGAAGAAAGACAGTCTGTAAGACTATGAAAGAGAAACTGAAGGACTTGAAAATTAAGATCAGTCACACATTGTTTGTGGGAAAACAAAGGACAAAGAATGGGGCAGTTCTGTTGAAACAGTGTACAGTTCAGAAATTAATGAGGAAGTTATGTGGCACTCGTTCTTCTGTTCAATTTTCCTCCGTGCAACATGTATCACTTCAAGCACTGCAAACTGAATTAACAAAGAGAATGTGGCCACTGAGCAGGCAGAATGCAGAAGAAAAGATCTTGGCCAGTGTTTGCAGAAAGAGAACTTTTCCAGCAGCCCACTCTTTTATGAGATAGTTTGTGTCAGAAATTTGCAGGCCCTTTTTGTGGCAACCTCCTTAAGCAACAATTCTGGAAATAAGTCAGTACAAAACCTTATAGTTCCCGAACCATACAAAGAAAAAATACACCCACTGGTTTATCTTTTAACAATGAAATTTCAGACTTATTGTCCCTTGTGCCTCAAGTACAGCTCTTGCTATCCTGGCTACTGATCTGAATGCATGACTTTTCAGTTCGATGCAGTTATGAGACAAAGGAACTTACCAAAGTAGACTGGTTTTCCACACATGGGGCAATAGGAAATCATCGCCTGTCTTCCCTCACTAGTCAGGCTCCTTTGAATAAGCAGCTTTCTGTTCACTCGATGACAGAAAAACTGTGGCTGGGGCAGGGTGGTGACACATTCTGCTTTCTCAGTCAGGATGCTGTGGTTTTAAGTAAATGAGCACTCTGTCATGTAGTGACAAGGGCAGAAGTGAGGGCATAAACTGCTGCTCATTTACACGAAGAAAATATCACAGATTCAGGTTCCTGTCCCATGATTTGACCCCACCAGTCCCCAGTGATCTCTTGCCTCTGATTTCACACTCTCTACCACCATCATCAACACTTCTCTGCCTCTCATGTGATAAGGACACGTGGCATCTTTCTCTGTCTGAACTGACCCCCCCTCCCCGCCTTGCGCCTCGCCTCTTCCATTGGCCTGGATGCATATGTGCATATCTAGCACCAACAGGGGAAATGAAGAGTGACCATGAACACGGCCTGTCAATTTCCTTCTCACAAGCTCCGAGATTGCTGAGATTGCTGCATTTCAGGAGAGCAATTATCTATAGTGCACGCAGAACACAGAAGAAAGCCAGTGCAGTGGGGTGGTTAAAGTGCTGGGAAATCTGGGTTCTAGCCCCTCTTTGGGTGACTTTGGGCCAGTTACACACCCTCAGGCTGGCCTACCTCGCAGGATTGTTGCTGTGAGGCTAAAATGGAACCATGTAAGCTGCCTTGGTTCCTCACAAGAGGAAAAAGGCAAGATATGCATGCAATGTCATCCCCATCACCATCACCATCATCATCTTGTCCTCCTTTTGCAGCTACTCTCATCTGCCCATGGAGGCCAGGATTAATCAGGATAGGAAGAAAGGCAGAATAGGGTTCCAATGGAGACCAACAAGTTCAAAGCTAGCAAGTGGGATGAAGGGCGTACCTCACTCAGCTAGGCTAACCATGCATCCTGCCTTACAGAGGTCAGCCCAGAGGAGCAGCCAGAGGACTGTTTTCTGTGTGAAGGTGTCCTCTGTGTGGAAGGCGATCCTGTTCAATTCCTGCTTCAAGGCAAAGAATGATAAGAAGTGAATGGTTACGCATCAACCGTCAGCATCTGGAAAGCAAGCTAATTCAGCAGACACCTGGGTCTTCTTCTCACTGTCTTCTACACCATGATGTGATGCACTTTTTAGCAGTATCCACAGTGTCATTCCCCTGATCCTGATAGCGGTTCTAGAACTCCACTGACTCCACTGAGCCAGCACTTGTGCATTTCATTTGTGCAATCTCTTCCGCAAACTGCTAGTGTAACCACTTGGACAACTGTGCTTGCACACGTGATTTTAGTTAGATTCTCCTCTTGAGCATAATTTAGAACATGGTTGCCATTAATGCCATGTTATTTACACTAGCCAAATGACACACGTGGATACTTTTGTAAGCCGTCCTGAAGCTCCTTGCATAGAACGGCATAGAATTAAAATGTTTTAATTAAATTAAATTAAAAAATAAATTAAATCAAATACTGCCCTGTAATTAAGTAATAATTATAACAATTATTTCTAAATGCCCCCCTCTCTCTGCATGTGTGTATGTATCATCACTTGCAACTGTTATTTAAACCTCTGTCCTCTTTTCTGGTATCCTTGTGAGAGGTACTTGTCTTCCACATTCAGCAACTCACTTTTGCACTGCAGTGAATACAGTACCCCTGCTTTAATTGCCAACTCCCTGTGCTCATAAGTAAGGGTGGGAATTCCCTTCCCCTCTCACTTAACCTGCAGTACTGGCCAGCAGATCTGACTGATGAAATAACCTGATATATTGAATAACTTGAATCCCTTGATATATTATTGCATCAATGGATGAAACACACCTTTGGGATATTCTCCACAGGTTGCGAAGAAGGGCTGATTCTTCTGATCCAGTTACATTGTCTGCCATATTAGTTGGCTGTAACAAAACTAATAGAGTCTTACAGTTTCCTAAAGACTAACCAGTCTATTATGGCATATTCTTTTGTGGACTAGGGTGTTTCCAGATGAAGCTTCTATATTGCCATTGCTCTGCCTCATCCATGGACTTGTATATGTGTCTGTGTGAGTAGATGCCATGTGCTCCCACCACTTCATCAACCCTTTTCCTTCTCTCAGAAAATCTGTTCAAGAAAATCAATGTAGAATTGCATTCTGACATCAGCTACCATGAGGACTCTTTGTCTGATAGCACCTGTGGAAACCATGTCATCAGATAGATTCTGATCAAGGGATTGCAGAACATTTACTTCTAACTGGTTAGGAGGTGGTTGCCCATTAGTTCCTTCCAAGCAATGTGAATATCAATTCCCAATGGGTTAACAGTATAATTGTCCTTAGAATTCAGCACAACTTCATAGACGTCCAAAGGTGATACCCTCAAAACGCAATGCGAGAGAGAATGACTGATCATCTGGTTATATTGCAGTGTAAAAGAAAATATTCCTATAAGGCTCAATGCATTCACCTTCCATTTTTATGAAAGATAAACACTATAAAATACTATATCCTTGCTATTTGACACTTAATCAATTGAATTGCATTGAGGGGAACTGTGAGGATAGCCGTTGGTGATGTGAAAGTAACAAAGCTAACTTTATGCATTTTTGGTGTGGATGGCCTCTCACTGGGGAAATATTGTACATGCAGTATCAATGGTAATATGTGTTTATGTATCCTCTAACAATCCTGCTTAGTAGAGGAACAGATCCAATGGTTTCAAAGGTGTTGGTTGCTGCTAGCAAATTGGTGGTTTCTGAAAGTATGGTTGTATAAGGAGATGGTCTGTAATTCAACAACTTACGTCCATTTAAGAAATGGGAGACAAAAGACTGCCTATTTTTCTAGTGTCTTGTGTTCCTTTACTGAATTTATGAGAACTAGCTTCAACCCAATCATTAATAGATATATACAGTATATTTTCCCTGTTATAATCTGATTCAATTTCAAAATTTGTCTACACCATATACTTGACTTGTTCTTCATTTATCTAATAATATCACAGAAAGCTGGATGACATTTTGTGGGACTGTTAAATAATATTGATGCTTGGGTTTGTTTATTTTTACATGAATGTTATGTATAATGTTTGTCCTATGTATTATATTTCTACATATATTAAAAAAGACTTTGTGGCCACCCAAATTAGTATTTGCACATACTCCACTTGACGCTCAATTTTATTCACTTTATATGTAAGGTAGGACAGGCGAATGCTGAAACTGATGAGAAGCGTACAGGTAGAAGCTGGGAGGAACCTGGCACCTGCAGGGAATCTCATCAGAAGGCGCAAAATGTGGTGCAGCCATAATCACTGGTACTGGTTGTCCATGGAGAGGGTAAAAGAAACCTAGTCTCCTTAGTTCTTAGCTAGTCTCTTGAGAATCGCTGGTCAAGATCCTTTTATGGCAAGTTTCTTTTCAGCCCACCTGTGTCCTTAGAGGAGCACAGTTAGTTTTTAGCATATTGCCTGTGACTTGGGGCTGAAGCAGTGCAGCATGACCCAAAAATGTGGTGAGCCTCTACACAATCAGGGTTTTGATGAAAACAGAGTGAACATTTTATTTAGGATTCAGAAAATGTACAGAATGGGGGTGAGGATCTGCTCAGATTCTAGGCAGAAAGCAATAGGTAGCTCAAAGTAGCAACCGGTGCAAAGGACATGGAAGGGTGCAAAGAGCAACGAGCATCTAGCTAACACAACTCTGCACTAAGCTGCCCATCTGGTTCCTTTCTTGGCGAGGTTCTCCCGGTGCCTATATCAGGTCCCTTGGTCTTTGGTGGGGGGGAAAATCACATCTGTGCAGCTGTACCAGCGGATCTATGGGCTTCCTGGGGGACTTGCTCCCGAGCTGGAAGAGAAAAGCCTCCCAACCATTTCCTTTCGCAGTGAAGTCTCTCTCCTTTCGTGCGTTCCCCTTGCCTGGGTGGAGATTTCAGAGGAATGCCTTGCCTTTTGTCTGTTGCCTGGCTGGTAATGGCTCCGTAATGGCTCATCCCCAGCCCTGAGAGGAAGGCTGGAAGAGTCCTATTGTTCAGGCACCTGAATGGTGACTACTGAATAGATTAGCTAAGTGGCAGCGCTCGGCCCACAGATGGCCTCAGCCAGGTCATTTGCCGTGGAAAAGGGAGCTTTCTGGAGCTGGGTAAGATGGAACCTTCCAGGCCGACCAGAACAGAGGCCAATGCGGTAGCAAAAGAGAGTCGCCCCAGTGTCTGTCTGTGATTTGCATATGCTGCAGTGAGAGGAAAGCAGCAGCTGGTGACAAAGCTAATGAGCCATATTTATATAATGAATATTAGTTCGCTTTCTTAGGGAGTCTCGCTGGAATCTGATTCAACTGGCAATATCTTAAACCAATCGAAAGCAAAGCAAAGCAAAGTGCAAACTATTCTTGGCCGTGGGCTTATTTGCCCTGATATCAAGGCTGCATGAAAAGGCAAATAAAACTTCTTTTAACATCAGTTATGTGGAGACTGGAGTGTTGTGGGAACTGAATCAGGAGCAGGCCAGTGGGAGAAGGTTTATATATATCTTTCCTTATATTTATATCCTGCCCCTTTTCCTTCTGCAGGGAGCCCAAGGAAGTTCAGACAACCCCCCTCCTTTTCATTTTAGGGTTAGGGTTACACTATTTGCCATTTTTATTCTCAGTACAGCAATCCCATTCCAGATTGTCAAAGCACCCCCTCCACAACACACACACACACACACCGGGGGGGGGGTTGATCTGTATTTGATACTTCCTGTGCTACTTTAGAGTAAAAATGAATACTTGAGCTGGTTGCTCAATACAGATGTAAAATAAGGTATGTTTTTGCCCCAGAAAGCACAGCCTACAGGATGTGGGTACTGACCATTTGTCACTTCACACTAGTGATACAAAGATCCACCTGGAACTTGTTTGCACTTGGCACTTGTGGATCTTGCTTGCACTTGGCCTTGGACTAGGAAGCAAGTTGAGCTGAGATTAAGTCCAGAAATGCTCAGGAATGCTTGTGGGCACCTTCTCTGTGCTGAATTCCTACTCAAAATACACAAAACCTATTAAGTCAAGTGTGTTGAAGCAGAACTCGGCTTGCACAGTGGGTGTGTGGGCAGCTTGCACAGCAGACAGTGTGTGCAACGGGACCTCACTTTGCTTGCACGGTGGGCCTCACTAGTTTACCTGTTCAGCTGGACTCACTTTCTGCCAGACGCTTGTGTAATGTTCAGTATGTGGTGGACTTAGGACAGAGAGAAAGTGGCTTGGAGTCTAGGGAATCATGCTAAGAAAATCTGATGGATTCCCATCTCCAAACAGGGTTTCTCACACACTGGTACTTCAGACTTCATATTTTCACATGCTTATCTAAAAACATTTCAGGTGCCAACTTAAAAAAATAGTGAACTGGTCCTGATTTTTCTCTCGAAAAGGTTGATCCTAAGAGTATAGTATGGTGCAGTGCTTGGACTGGGGCTGAGGAGATCCGAGTTCTAGTCCACACCTGGCCATGTAGCTCACAGCGTGACTTTGGCCAGGCCTTGATTCTCAGCCTGCCTGCCTCAGAGGGTTGTTGTGTGGATATGAAGGAGAGGCAGAGGACTGTGTAAGCCATCCTGAATTCCTTGCAAGAAAAAGGGGGACTATAATAATAAATATATAAAAATAAGGAGCACCATGCTGAACCTGACCGACATATCTAGTCCAGCATACAGTGGCCAACCTGATGACTAAGGGAAGCAGAACATGAATAGAAGGGTGCCTCCCACTCACGTTCAGTGGCACAGTGGAGCCAGATCTTACAGGGATGCGGTCCTGGCACTTTTTTATCACCTGCCACCCCTCCCTGCTCAGAATAAGGATGTGCTGAGCCTTTCCAGGACCCACTTTGCACCTGCCATCAGACTTCTGGTGCAAGGAAGAGAGCCAAGGCTGGAAGAAGTCTGTGGGTGTCTGCAGACTCCCAGTTGTGTGACTGGGAACATTCCCCAGCTGCCATTCCCACTGGCCAACCATGGCACCACTTTTGCAGCCCCTGGGCTCGATTCCTGCCAAGGGCCCCAAGAATCCTGTGCGCGCTTGCCAGGAACTCAGACTCTGGGCTGCTGCAAAATGGACCAGAGTCCAGGAAGCCAAAACCAGAGAATCGGGTCATCTCCTGCCCAAAGCAGATTCCTCCACATCACTACCATGGAATTCCAGGTTCCCTCTGAGCTTAGCTCACACAACCTTGGGATGCGAGAGGGAAAGAAATTTTTCAGCAAGTATATACTGTCCCCTGTTGCTATGAAATGCCTTTTTCATGGCTTGGTCTGGAACCTTTGTGCTTTATGAGAGTCCTGCTATCAGCAGACATGAAAACTCCAAGGACTGATTTGTTCATATGCATCAGGTCAGCTGTCTCCATTTTGGGACCCTCCTTGGGTTGGGGGGTTTTCACAATGAGCGCCTTTGCTTCAGAATTTACCAGGACACCGCTGCTTGTGCTTTTCTTCAGCCCGTGGCATGGACGGGTAATATATTTACAGCCTTCGTGATTAACAGCTCCTGATAGCATCCGAACACACCAGTGTTTTCTGCCTCAGATATGCTTGCCTGTGTGAATGGTCCAGCCCCTCACGAGCAGTAGCAGGCCGAAGTCCTCACTCCATGGCAGGCCTCGCTCCGAGGACAGACAGTTGCGTCCGGGCCTTCTGCAGACTGCAGATCAAAGGAGAAGGTGACATTTTAGCAGGTAAATATTTTGCCAGAGAGAAACATTGAATATACATGGGCTGCCCCTCGCGCCTACCCTCCTGGGAGGCTGCCTTGATTGATGTATGCAGCTGAGCAGAAAAGGCTAATAGCCTTTTGCTTCAGAATTTATGGTTGCCTAGAAACCTCCCCTTTGTTGTTTTTTCCTTCCTGGCAGTGCTCAGCTCTAGGACTCTTGAGCAGCTTACCTGATACATGGCGCAGGCAAGAGCTTGCCAGCCTCCTAAGTGCCCTGCTTTATTTTCATGGCCCACTCTTTCAGTAGCTCTGGTTTCCTGAGCCGGTGCATGGTTACCGTGGGAAGAGAACGCCAAGCAGTTCCATCTTGCTAACTGCACAGGTCTCTCTGTGGCTGAAAACAAATTTGCTCCCAGAAATTCTCTACCAGTTTTGATGCTTTTTCCTGGTCGTTGACTTTGCAAAATAGGTTATATTCTCTATTGCAGTTCAGAGCTGACTGTGCTTCGTAAGTGACAAACAGCAACACAGGAGTTGCAATCCGATGCAAGGTGAGCTAGGGAAAAAAGGCCTGCAGTTCCCAAGTTGTGGCCACCAGCATGCGAACAGCTGAAGGTATTTTTCTGCTCCAACTTGTGTAGGGTACACACCCTGATTGGTGGTGCTTAGGTATGCAAAGGTATTCAGCATCTGACAGAGACTAGAAGATGAGATGTCATATTTGATGATTTCCAAAGTTGTCAAGAGACACCAACTAGTTGCTCAGGCCTATAGATGAATGCTCAGAAGTAAGCCCGAACTGAATTTTAACTCCGATTTTCACATACTAAATATGAATGTAGACTTTGGACATTTGGAATATTGTTTCTTCTTTAATAATATCTTTAATATCTACCATGCTGCTGCAGGAGTGTAAGCTAAAGCGTCATGCACATTCTTTCTTTGTCTCTCTGTCATTATTTAACAATGTCCCTTTAGCATCATTCTCTCCCTTCTTGCCCATGTCCTCAAAGTGATGCAGAAGGAAATTGGCTCTATTCATGTTCAGAGTCTGTTTCGCTATTCGCGAGGGCAGTCACTTTTAAGGACAAAAGAGGGCATCAATTTGCAGGAGATGTGCGAGTACCAAAATATATGTATAGATGCAAACTGAGAAACTATCATCATCATTTAAATTGAAATACAATGCTCACAGTAGCATGGAAAATACTATGACCAAGGGAACTTTTGTTCACTGTCTGTTGAGGCTGCTGTCCAGGTGCTAAAAGCTGAAGAGCAACTGTTTCTATGGTTCTACATCTTTAAACTGGGATTGGATTGGACAGCCCTTCAAAGAGAGGACAGCCTTCTCTAAAAGAGAATACATGGCCACTTAGTCACTACTAAAAAACTGCAGCTTACTCACTCACACACATGGTCAAATGTAAATGAAATACATTCCATATTAATTTTAGATGAGAGGTTTTCTGCATGTTACATTCACTTCCTCCTCTACAATAACTCACTACATAATTCAATTCACTCAACATAGAGGCTTCCCAGGAGATGGCAACATCTTTATTGAGTTTAGGAAGCTTGCCAATTCCTGCAAAGGCTGGGTATGCATCTGTATTTTACTTTATATTCTCAAAGGCCCTTGGAATTAGGAATGAACAGTTAGAATCTCAATAAGCTGACAGCACAAGTGATGAGGTCTCTACCCATCCATCCAGGATTCACAACACACATTGTTTTGTTCCATGCATTCATGAATTTCTTTTTTCATTCAAAGCTAAGAAAGGGCCTGATCCTGTAGCGCAGAGCTGGCTAGACTTGCTCAACAAAAGAGCCACATACAGTAAATGTTTGATTGTTAGAGAGCAGTAAGACATGAACAAATATTGATGCATTTGTTATTATTTATTTATTTTTCGTGGCCAAACAGATATTACTACAATTATCAGGCCAGCGTACCTGCATTCCCTGTTTTGTAACAACTACAAGTCCCATCAGTCCTAGCCAGCATGATCAATGAATGGGATTATGGGAACTGTGCTCATTAATATTTGGAGAGCTGCAGCATGGCAAAAGCTAATTGAAAGCATGATTCTATGTAGGTTTTGACATGGAAAATAAGCCCTACAATGGCCAGCAGGATGCTGGGAGTTGTTGGGCATTTTTCAGTTGAAACATGCATAAGACTACACCTTCAAACATAGAAACTTGCCCCCCCCCCGCAGCTATTTTCACACCATGTTTACAAACAGGTCTATAATTACTCAAGATGTCAAGTGGTATTAGGACAGTGGGCGGCATGGCCCTTCCTACTAAAGGACATTCCAAAGAGAGGAGGCATTTCCTAGGATGGCTGGCATGCAACTCGGAATGAGGTTTGGCCCTGTGGGTTATGGTGGGTGCTGCTGGAGGCAATGGTGCTGTGCTTGTTTGCAGGAAAATTCAGCATGGTGGCTTGCATGGACCCCTTTTCCTCCCCGTGGGAGGGCTGCTGGCCCAAGGGGTGGACACCGAGAGCAGCTTCATGTGCACCGTGCTGATGCTGCCCTCCAAGCCCAACACCACCATGAAGTTTTTTGGCCCCTCCGTGAGCTGCTACATACTCAAAGAGCCACAGGCAGCTCGTGGGCCTCAGTTTGGCCAGCTCCACTACAGCTAATTAATAATTTCCACCTTAAGTCCATGGACACAAATTTGACATCACTAGTAGCATTTTAGTGGCAATTTGCCTCCAATCTGATGACAGAGTTGATTGGCCATTGACTGAGGATGGATCATGCTTCCCATATCACAAAATACTTGCCAGATGGTGCTGTGCTAAGGTCTCTATGGTAGGCTGAGCCATGAGGCACAGCTTATGTTGGTCAGACCCCAAGGCTTGATCTGAAATCCCGCAAGGCTGGGAAATCACACTTCCTGTGAGTTGTCCCGTTCCTTTGCTCCTCTCATGAAGACAGATGTTCCCAGTCATCACAAGGTTTCTGTTGATGCCAAAGTGCCCTGGAAGCATCCCAGCCAATCCCTCCTTTAATCAAGGTGGGTGGGCAAGGGGGTGCTGTTTCCAATGCTAGCCCCATAATCTTCCCTGCCACCTGAGGGGCTGCTGCAGCTCAAGGGTCCCTTTGTGCTGAAAACTTTAGCATAAACAGCTTCCATAGGTCTATTGACAGAATGGATCGTGACTGGTACCAAGGAAGCCTCCATTTTCAGAGGCAGTACAATGCAAAACCTTCCTTATTCCTTCTGCATTTTTGCCACTTCACCCAGAAGTGGAACTGCACATTTGGGATAGTAATCTGCAAAAAGGTAACTATGTCATGCTCCCAGTGCATCTTAGTGTTCACATGCCTTTTACTCACTCAGAGTGCTGACTGGCTGTTTTGCAAGGCAAGGGACTGCAATTGAATAAATGAGGCATTTTTAAAAAAAGAAACTTTCCTCTTAATTGCACTCTGCTTCCTTCCTTCCTTCGTGAAATGCAATAATTGCTCAGAAGCAGTTCGATTTATTTAGGACACCTGCCTATAGCCAAAATCATAACTTGTGGGTTCATCCGCAGCACAACTCAGATTAGCTACATGACGGGCAAACAAGAGGGGGTGACCTGCACTGTTTTTCACTTGCATGCAATCATGTGCTGGAACCAGAAGGCTGGGCTGCATGGACTCCACAAGACAGCTGTTGTGTTAGCACACAGCCATCCCGCTGCCCCTGGCTAGGAATCCATAGCACAGTGGCATGCATGGATATGATCTTCTTCCCCCTCTTCTATCTGTACAGCTTCATAACAAAAGAACATGTCTCCATGTGACTAGGATATGCGGGGAAGCACGGTTTTGCTGCTACCAGGCAGGTGGTCAAGGGGAATGTGGAAGGCTTGATGGTTGCTTGCATTTTTCCAGAATGACTGACAACTGGGCTAAATCAGGGTGATTGGCACTAAAGCAGAAGTGTTCTGTGTCCCATTCCTAGAGGGTTGTCAAAAACCAAGGTTGGTGTCCAGTTTGAGCCCCCACCCCACCCCACAACCAGGAAAGGGGCCCGGTAGGTACCCTCCACACCACACCACTGTGCCCCCAGTCTCCCAAACAAGCCTGGGACTCACCACCACTTTGGCAGGTCCCTTTCCCCAGTAATCATATCAGGTAACAATGGGTATGGTCCCTTTCCCCTTTCAACATTTTCCCTGGGCCATGATGTATTCAAGCCTAGAGAAATACCAGTGGAATGAAGATTTATATCTCACCTTGCTTCACATGGCTTGCACTACCCTACTAAAAGGGTTTCTAGGAAGCAAAGAGAAAGGAACGGTGGTGACAGGTAGCTCCAGTGAGTGGTCCTAAGCCATAGCACTTGCTTGACCATGCCAAGTGCTGGGCAGGAAAAAACAGTAAAGAGTCCTGGGGAACAAATGCAAGAGAGACAGGGCAGTGTCATGGCCAAGACTGTGGGACTGAGGCTCAGACGACTCAGGTTCTAGTCCCCACTCAGCCATGGAGCCATCTGGGTGACCTTGGACCGGTCACCAACTCTCAGCCCAGGCTACCTCACAGGGTTGTTGTTGTGGGGATGAGACTGAGTGCAGGAGGAGGAGAAGATGTAAGCCGCTTTGAGTTCTTTAAAAAAGAAAAAGGTAGGATAGAAATCAAATGAATAAATAAGTGCCTACTTCTTTATAACATATCTGATGAACTAAAGCCCTGGCTGTACATTAATTTTTAGCAAGAGCCATGCTTTGAACTTAGCAGGGGCCAACCAGGTATTAGCCCCACTTACCAACGCATTGAGGTATAAGCCAAGGACTCTACCCTGGGACAAGCCAACAGAAAGACTTGGTTGAATTCTACCTTTGTGCCAAACCAGAGGCATTTGGGAGAGGACAGCTGAGATGCAGTGGAGAAGGTCTTTCCAAGTGTCCACAATGGGGAGTTGAAGAGCCCTTTCCATGGCATTCAGTTTGCACTGGAGGGGGGAATGATTGAGACAAGCAGTGGGGTGTTAGTGAAAGGCTCAGCCATGATGGTTTGCACATGGGTATTTTGTAGTTTTGCTGGCATCATGCTAGAATCTTACCGGACATGCCTTTTATTCAGGGACCTCATGGTCCCAAGGAGCAAAAGGGCACTAGACTTTATTGCAACTGATATTTATTCTTTTATTAGATTTGTGTCCCTCTTTTCCCCCAATGAACTCAAAATGGCTTACATCATTCTCCCCCTCCCCCTGCACTCAATCTTATGCCCACAACAACAGCCCTGTGAGGTGGTTGGGCTGAGAGTCTGTCTGTGTGTGGCCCAAAGTCTCCCAGTTGACTCCATGGCTGAGTGGGGACTAACACCTGGATCACCTGAGTCCCAGACCTCTGCTCTTAAGCACTACACTCCATATATGTTCATGACTTGTGTGTCTTCTACTCTGTATGGGTTAGGAGGGGTCTCCACCCTAGTAAAATAACACACAAGGACACCTTTCAAGTAGCCAAACTAAAATCTTGGTTCTGGGGATCTCACCCTCAGTGCCATTTGGATGTATGGCTCTTGTATTATCCAGTCAGCCAAACCACCAAGAAGCCTGTAATTTACCCAAACAGAAGTCACAGGCCCAAGCTATTGGGCCTATTGTTGCATCCTGGTTCTGAGACACCCCCCCGCCCCACCAAAGGTCTGGCTATCTTTCCAGCCTAACTCATCACTGCCTTTGGACATGATTGGGTGACTCAATTTAAGACAGTCCTGGAAACCATGTATAATACCTGGCCAGGGAAGGCAGGAGAGCCTGCTGGTTTGGCCAATAAACAGGAAATAAGCAGAGAATCCAGGAAATTTTGGCCCAGTTCAAGCAAAGGAAGTCCAAGGAATTGCTCTCCAGAGAACACTTGACCTTCCAAGCAGCATCTATTGGCGTTCCTCAGTTAAGAGGACTGTAACCTCTTCTGTGGCAGAGTTGGAAAAGAACTCCCAATGTACTTGGAAAAAAAAAACACAGTTTGCAATCTGATACAGAGTCAAGTTGGAATTTGGAGAATTCGGAAAGCTCAAGTTTTGCTGATTCACGCATCCCCACAGTTCTGTCAGATAAATTGCAGTCACTCTAACTAGCAATTTAGGGGCGGGATGGAATGAAGGAGTCCAGGGAGTCGTAGTCAGCCATCCCCTGTTCTGTGTTCTGCCGAACAGCTGATCAGCAGGATTTGCAGCCTATTTGGTTGTCCAACTATTATTTAATTGAGTCGAAAGCACCAAGCATAGTAATTGCTTGTCCCTGTGAATTTACTTTACAATCACAATTATAATTTTCATTGCAAGATAAATCAAAGATTGTTTACTCTGTATATAGAATTATTTCTATTCTTATAAAGCTCTGTTTTGGAGAATAGCAGTACACATGTAATGAATTGCTCTCCAAGTGCATGATGATTACAAAAGCCATACATGGTAGTAGAAAACTGTGTGGTTCCACGCAGCCCTGTGGAAGACAGAATTCATAAGCAAATAAACATGGGAAGCTGTGATCTCTAACAGAAAATACTTAGGTCTGGATGAAAAGATGTTGCTGTCTGTGGCAGAAAACCTGAATGGAGTATTGTGCATTAACACTGAGCGCAATCCAACAGGACTTTCCCTTTCATGGACAGATCTCACCTATAAATTATAATTTAAAAATTCTATATTTACTTTAACTACCAGTCCCTATAGTTGTACCCAGAGCTTAAATTACAGGGAGAAAGAAAGTATAATATATTCAGAAAATATAAATAATACAGATTGTTTCAAAACACATGACATAACCAGCACTAAAAACAAACACCCAGCAACAACAGGCTCTATGGTTTAAAGAAAGCAGTATTAAAATAAAATGATGTTATCCATTAATGGCTATATTAAAAAAAAAAACTTAGGTCTGGGTGAACAGATGTTGATGTCTGGGGTAGAAAACCCAAATGGAATACTGTTAATTAACATGGAGCACAACTCAACAGAACTTTCTCCTTCACAGATGGGTCTCACGGATAGGAAGCAGGAACAAGAAGACGCCATCTAAGAATTCGAGAAAACCTTCAGCTTCTGGCAGGAAACACTTAGAGAAGGAGCATGAAAGAGGGTTTTTTTTGGGGGGGGGGGGAGGAAGTGTTCCAAAGCCACACTACCACCACAAAAAGGGCTCTGTCTCTTATACTTACCAGACAGAACCAGGACAGCTTTGTTCAACCACTTCCGTACTGGATTTTTGCATTTATTGATTTATTTATTAGATTTATATCCCACTTTTTTCTTACAATGAACTCAAAGTGGCTCACATCATTCTCTTCCTGCTGCTCTCAATCTTATCCCCACAACAACACCCCTGTGGGGTAGGTTGGGCTGAGTCTGTGACTGGTCCAAGGTCACCCAGTTGGCTCCATGGCTGAGCAAGGACTAGAACCCAGGTTTCCTGAGTCCCAGACCTGCGCTCTTAACCACCACACCTCACAAGCTTTCTTGGCTTATAAAAACTAGCAGGGAAAGAACAGCTAGCTGGGTCAGGAAGATGACTAGTGCTTCTCCATGAGAGGGAGGGGTTCCCTGCTGTCTGAATGAAGCAGCAGCACAGCTTCTCCTGAAGAAACTGGACCAGGAAAAGCCTAACAATTTTAGGTCTGTGGAAAATGTTTCCTTTTTGGGCCAGGTCCCTAAGCAGGTGGTGGCCAAACAGGTCCAGGCACTCTTGGATGAGACCAACAATCTGAACCTGTTTCAGTCAGGCTTCGTGCGATGTTCTGGCATGGGAACAGCTTTGGTTGCTCTGTATGATGACCTATATCAGGACAGGAACTGTGACCATGTTGATACTTCTGGAACTTTTGGTGGCTTTCTGGGAGAGTGAACCAGGAATGGAGGTACTGCATTATCTATTCCCCTTCCTTCTTGGATGGATGGCTCCAGAAGGTAGTGCTTGGGGAATATTACTCAGCCCCATGGAATCTCGAGTGTGGGTTTCCCCATGGGGTGGTTTTGTCTTCCATGCTATTCAACATCTACAGGAAACCCCCAAGTGAGATCATCTGGAATTTTGAAGACTGTTGCCATCAGTATGCTGATTCCATGCAGTTCTTCTTCTCCATTTCATCTCATCTCCATCAGGTGGGACTGTGGATGAGTTGAATTGGTATTTAGCTGTGGCAGTGAATTGAATGAGGGCTAAGACTAAGGTGTTGTTAGTGGACGGTTCTTCAGCTGGATGGAAGGTCCACCACCTGATCTGAGTGGAGTTGTGCTCCCCTTGAAGGAACAGGTTCATAGTTTGCAGGCCTTCCTCTAGCCATCTTTGAAATTTGAGGCTCAGGTTGCTTCATTGGATAGAATACCTTCTACCTGCATCCGCTGGTGGTTATGCCCTTATCTGGACAAAGGATAGCTGATTTTTGATAGTCCATGCTCTGTAAACTCTAAGTTAGATTACTGCAATGCGCTCTATATAGGGCTGCCCTTGAAGAGGGTTCAGAGACTGTGCAAAACATGACATCCAGACTAATAACTGGGACCAGACGGTCTGAACATACAAGTCCAATCCTGGCTTGCAAGCATTGGCTGCCTGAATGCTTCTGAGCCCTGTTCAAGGTGCTCGTTTTAACCTGTAAAACCATATATGGCTGGTACCTCAATATCTGGTGGATCACATTTCTCAACCCAAATCTCCCAGCAGTACATGTTGCACTGGGCTCCTTCCTCTGGGTGACAGCCTCCTTATGAGAAGGCTCACCTGGTGCCAAGGCTGTTGTCCTTTTAGCACCAGGTTAGGGTTGTCCTCTCTGCTGAGGCATTTTATGGCTGTTAATGGCCATTAATGGCTTTTAATGGCAAATGGTGGGGGGGCTTGTGTCAACTATTTTTTTCTTTTAACCAGTCTAGTTTTAATTGTTCATGTTGCTTAAAATTCCATTTTAAAAATTTGAAATATGCATTGGAAGATTGATTGATTGATTGATTTATGGCACCTTACTGGTTCAATCCCTCTCTATGCACTCAAGTTCATCCTGCCTCTCCTCCCACACTCCCAGTGAATAATAACAGGGATCTGAAAGCTTCAGAGCTTTTCTGCCCAAGGCATTTCCTGTGCACTCATCATTTCCCAACTCTCAGTGGTTTGCAGATTCTTTAGGCGGTATCGTAACCCTCCACATTTGCTTCTTTTTAAACTGCACCTTTGGAGTGGCTTTAGAGCAGGGAAAATGTGCCTTTATCTGTAAAAGTGAAAGAAAGCACTTTTTCCATTAGTGTATTTTCACTGTTCCACTCCCCCACAGCATCACCTAGAGGTTACATAACCAACGCACAGAAAAAGAAATATTTCATTTTTGTGCTTTGATCTCCATTCGGCCGCAAAACCAAAAGTAGATCCAGCAGATGAACAACCTCTTGCAGAAAAGCTCTACAGCTATTTGTTCTATGCAGAGAACTGTGTTCCAGATATTACAACAAACATACAGCACGTTACAGAGAAGTCATTGTTTCCCCCCATTAGCTGTGGCCTTATTCTATGATGATAATAAATCCCCAGTAATTGGTGTCATGTTTTCATACAGAGTATTTCTTGTTACATTCATTAAATATGGA
Organism: Varanus komodoensis; assembly: GCF_004798865.1. Classification (NCBI taxonomy): domain Eukaryota; kingdom Metazoa; phylum Chordata; class Lepidosauria; order Squamata; family Varanidae; genus Varanus; species Varanus komodoensis. Next base: position 2,911,338 of record NW_025335856.1, read on the forward strand.
TGTGGGCTGAACTGCATATGAACAACCCCCGTTCCATTCATGTCAGCAGCAAACTCCAAACAAAGAAAAACAGCGAGTGTATAATTCTTTTCGATTGTAACCTATGAGGCTCATTGCTGAAGGTTAGTGTTGCTTGACATCTGATCCTTGCAAATCACCAACAGCTCATTGGATCAGATGTCAAGTGCAGATTCAAATTAATCGTTCCTCCCTTTTCTTTAATGATTCTTGGATGCCAAGATTTGTTTCACGTTTAAGAAATGTTGGTAGTCTTGGGGTACAATCCTATGCATATTTAAACAGAAAAAGGGATGACAATTCCCAGCCTGCCTCAGAAAGTCTACACTTTTTTTCCTGTGTAAACATGGACAGGATCGGGCCCTTAAGCAGAGAAGAATTGGCCAACCTCCATCTAGTACAGTTTCTCTCTATGGGGAGCTCAAGATGGTATTCTTCCTTGTCATTTCTTTGTTTTCGATTTTTAATGGAAAATCCAGGGCGGGCAAGTCTATAACATCTATTACTAGCCATGATAATGAAATGGAAATGTCCTGAGTTGAAGTGACATGCTGGGGTAACAAGAAATACACAGCACTGTAATAGTTGCTCTGATCTTCCACATGTATTTATGTTTATCTTATATATTATCTTCGGCAATGCGGTCCTTGAGTAGCATAAATCTCTAGATATCTATTTTTGGAGCCAGAATACTAGATTAGCTGAACCTTAGTCTTATCCAGCAAAGCTATTTTTATGTTCTTATCATTCTAGGCTGCTATCCTATGCCCACATTCCTGGGAATAAGTCCCACTGAACTCAGCCAGATTTGGGCTGACAGGTTGTGTGTTGCACAGTGAAATGTTAACCCATGTTTTGCTGTCTAGGCAAAAGCACACCGGCATCTCTTGAATTTACCCTGTCCCGCAGCTTTTTCAGGCAGAGGACTTGCATTAAAAGGGAGGGAGGGGGAAGGCAGGGGAGACAACAGCTCTGTTCACAATCTCATTAGGTAAAATCATCTGAATAAGACCTATCTCAGTCTAAGTTTTCTTTGTAAATAAACAAGAAAATTTGATTACTTTATGTTTTCAGATTTCATGCAACCAAGCTTTCCCACCCTTACAAGAGATTGATTTTCTCCCTACCTGGCACTTTTATGAACTTTGTAACTAAGAAGTAATGCTCAGGTTTGCTAGTTTCCTCCTTCCTACTGTTGGGAAAATTTGGATAAATCCTGTCAGAAAAGCATTACTTCTGTGTGCTTTTTGCATTGTGGGATCAAACCCTGTACTTCTCAAACCAAGCTAAGTCACTGTTTCAAATGGCCTTCCTCTCCCGTTCTGTTCTCTCACCTTTAGCTGCAAGCTACAGTACACAGGCCATTTAGTCCAAATTTACATTGTATACCTTCACAATGATTAAATAATCATTGTTGGAATTCAGTTTTACAAGGAAGTATCTTCCTAGCCCAGGGCTTCATATGCCCTGGTCACTCAGAATGTTTAGAGTCTAGATAAGAGTCTGAGCTTATCATGAATAGTTTCTCAGTAGCTTGAATTTACATGTCTAAGCAGACCTGGAGATGGGTTCAAGCTACTAACTAAAATGTCAATACACTGCAATTAGAAATATTGTAATCTCATTGTTACTGTATGATTGACTGACATTCCTTTATCTGTTCTGTATGTGATGACCTCAGAATCTTATTGTAATGTCTGCATTCTGTCATCAATTGCCCTGTACCTGTGTACCTATAAAATACCCTGCAATGGTATTGAAGCTTGGCAGCAGAGTTTACCTCTGCCTGCCCGGTAACGCATTATCATGAGTGTACCACAGGAACCTCGGTAATACAATAAAGCCTCAGATGGTCTGGACGCTTGATCTTTCCCATGAACCCGAGTTTTATTTCCTCTTCTCAAATTGAGATTCCAGGATTCTGACACTACCAATTTCCTTCCTTTCCATGTTGTGTCTCTTGGATGGTAAGCCTAAAGGAAGCAACTGTCTTAATTTTAATCTTTGCTGATCACTCTGAAGGCTCCATGGTGAGGAGCATGGTTAAAAGACTTTAAATAAGTCTGGATAATTGTTTAAAAACATGATTCTGCAATTGCATTCTGAAACAGTACAAGCAGGAGCGCATCCTGTTTACTTTTCCCCTTAAACATTAAACCTATTTTAGTTTGTTAGCTGAATTCTGTATCTTTTAAATACCTGGAAAAGCTAATTGCAAGTCACTAAGAAATTAACTGGAAACTGTCTGTTTCTAAATGAAGACATCCCGCTTTCATTTTGGGCTTGGAACTCTAACGCAATCGTGCTTCTCTGTTCCAAGCAAGCCCTGGAGTCTTTCTGTCTTAAGACATTTTTCACAAGGAGAAACACAACACGCTGAATCCAATGTCTTGACTTCCAACAGGTCTATCCTATTCCAGTCCTCCTTCAGGAGCCACAAAATATAACCCATGTGTGCTAACCGTTTAGCCAGTCAGCCCCTTTCTCAAAGGACGGGCAGAATAAGAACCATTGTGATGAAGCCCAGTAAGCACACAAAGAAATTCTGCTCAAATGTCTCAGCTTCTTGGTAATCCACTTGTCATTTTTTGTTCTTTTTCTTCTGGTGAGAAAAAACATGCACACTGTCAAGTATTGAGAGAACATACTCAATAACACTATATTGGATTAAGAGGCCAAATCACTCTCCATAGAAATGCAGCCTAAGTACTTGTAACTGAGTTTGCTCACATCCCTTGCTGGTCTCGTAAATATTGTCTCCTCTCCTCTCCTCTGTAATACCTGTGCTATTTTCCCTACTAAATTAGGTTGCAAGCACTTTAGTGCAGGAACCAGTTCTCCCCACTCTTCCTTCTTCTGCATTACCCGGAAAACTCCAAATCGCCGATTTACAGGCCTGTCCCAACCGGTCTTTCTGCCCAAGGCAAGGGGCTACCTCTGCTGCCACCACCCTCCTCTGCCTTCTTCCTGCCAAGGGTCAGCCTCAAAGGGTCTTGCAAGGCTTGGGCAAGCTCCTCACGGCCAGGAAGGAAGATGGTGGCGGGTAGTAGCTTCCCTGGGAGGGTGGAGGAAGAGGAGAAGGAAATGGGGTGGAACATGCTTTCTTTGCTGCTCCCCAAAACCAGCTGCCTGACCAAATGTTTTACCGTATCTCATGGGAGGACCAGCCCTGATTGACTGTGGTACAGAAATAAAGTGGGGAATAATTTATTGGGCTGGATCCAGAGAAGAGTGAGCAGAATTCTGTCATGCCATGGGGTCTTCCTGCCTCCTACTGCCATGGCAACCCCCTGCATCTCTCCCCAAAAACCACTCCTGAGGACTGATGGATCTCCCAGCATATGCTGGTGGGCGTGAGTGGTCTTGACAGGGTGGGGGAGCTGGAGGAATCTTGCCTGACTGCCCTGACCAAGTGGAGGTGCTTTCCTGCTTGCACGAGGCGTGTCTGAACTCAGGCCACTGCTGCCAATTATTCACAGCAGCCCCCGTGACGGTGGACAGAGTTGCCAATATTGCCAGCAGAGAGCGCAGGAGTCACTCTTTCCCTGACATTGGAGGCCAGTTCCTATGCACTTTCATGGCCTCCTTCACAAAAGGAGGCGAGGGGAATCTCACATTAGTTTCTGTGATAAGCATCCTGAGGCAGCCCCTAATCTGGCTGCTAGAAGTACACCTGGGCAACAGAGAGACCCACACAAACCTGCATATTGCAGAATCTGTGAAGATCTCAAAAGAAGCCACACCAAGCAGTCCTTCTCTCCTGGAGCCACTCCTTTCCACACCTCTATTTCTTAATTTAATTTATCACCCCTCTTTGCTCACTGGCACTCAAGGGGCCATTTCTGGGGTCCCCAGGTGTTCTTCCCCATCCCTGCCCTGACCAATTGAGACTGACTTCACTTTGGCACGGTTGCTGCATCAGATCCCAACCATTCCTCTAGGACATCGATAGGTGGTGGAGCCCAAAGGACTAGCATAAAGCCCCACTCTTGAAGGGGCAAGGGCTTTATGGAAGGCTCCAGAAGGTATTTTCCTTTGGCAAGGCCAATCCTGATGTGACACGTGTGATCTGAGCATGCAAGAGAGGAAAGAATCAGCCCCTGTACTTAGACTCCTCTATCCAGGAACAATGAGGTTCAAGTAACAAAAAACAACCCTGGAGTTCACCCAAGGGGACGATGTTTGCTACTGTACACAGTACAGGGGCACAGATTCTGTACCCTCATTGACAGTATGGAAAATGCAGTTCCTACAGAACATGATTATTCCCCATGTTCCTGGGATACTGGTTGAGCTGCACCATGGTAATTTTTTTCTTTCAGCAGAAAGAGAAGAATTATGCAGTGTGAATTAGACAATTTCATAAATTAGGATGGAATGTGATGCAATGAAATGCAGCTGCACCAAATGTGAGGGACCACATGTTCTATTTCTGGGGCTTCCCACAGTCATCTGGTTGGCTACTGGCAAACAAGATGCTGGAAAAATGGCCATGTATCCTTTTTTACAGGAGGAAGTCTTCTACCTAAAGGACTACTGGAGGATTGTCTTCTGCTTGCCAGTATCCTCTGTCTGAAGGACTGCCTGGTCCCTTTCCAGTTTGAACTTGGGACCTGGGTAGCCAGCAAAGCAAGGCACATGCAATGGTAAAATGTACTGTATTTCTATTTAAATTAATTGGGGTGTTTACAAATAAACATATGCAAATATTATGTACAATTTTGTCTTCTTTCATCCTCTTTTTGGTGATGCATTTCCTCTTTTTGGTCCTTTACAACCTAGATGCTAGATTCACCCAACTTGTTTCTTTCTTATGTCTCTTAAAACCGGAATAATAAGAAGAGCACCATTAAGAGCAACCATGCAGCTGCAAGCGTTGTGGCAAGTGTTTTGTTTTGAGCTTAGAATCCTAGCATCACAGAAGAGTAGAGTTGGAAGGGGCCGTGAAGGGCATTGAGTCCAGCCCCCTGCTGTTGCAGGACACCACGTTACACCATCCCACTCAGTTGGCTGTCCAGTTTCCTTTTGAATGTCTCTAGTGTGGGAGAGCCCACCACCTCTCCACGCAACTGGTTCCACTGCCGTATTGCTCTGACCATGAGGAAGCTTTTCCTGATATCTAGCCTGAAACTGGATTGTCGCAGCTTGAATTGATTATTCTTTGTGTCCAAGAGCAAGAAGTGAGCTTCATCTGAACCATGTGAGAAAGAGGAGAACTGACACAACACCAAGCTGGCTTTGGAGGCTTTGTTGGACACTCCGGGCCTATTTCCCAGTCCAGGTGTGCATGGAAGATTCTGTGTGCAATTTTGCATTCTGTGTACCCTCTAGCTGAAACATTTTGCTGCCTCAGGCCTATGCGTGTGTCAGGAAAACCAGCAAGGAGAGTTTGACCTGATGACCATTTGTGACAGCGAACGTCATGGAGAGCAGGGAGCTGAGCCAGATGAAGAAGCTTGAGTCTGGGGGGAACCTGAGCAGCAGACATGATTGGGACAGAAATGAATCATGGTAGGAGAATGATCCTGAACCTGTGGGGCAAGATGATTAAAATGAATCAGACGATGGCCAAGCACATGAATGAGAGTCCTCTGAAAAATAAGAGGACATTTCCCCATAGGGGCTGTTCTGCTCTGACTTGGATGAAGGGTGGGGATCTAGGAGGGTGTTCCTAGATGGAGGACATGGATGACCAGTCGCTCAGCACATTAGAGGAAAACGTGATTATTGAGATCTGAGTAGCTGATTTGGTGTGTTCAATAGCTAACAGTGTGGTGTGTTTTGGCCTCTTTGAACTCCACAAAAAGGGAAGACGGATGCAGAATGAATTGGAGCAATAGAGAGATTGAAAGATTTCCTGCCAGGGCAGGGGCAAGATCATGCACAGGGGGCCAACATGACATTTGGGGTGGAGGTGCAGGAGGTGAGGCCATGGGAGAACCTAAAGTAGGCCCAGCAAATGCAGTGTATCATTGGCCAGAGGAGGAGGAGGCGGCGGAGGAGGCAAAGGAGCTCCAAAGCTCACACCAGGCTTGGCCAGTCTACGTATTCCATAGTGCTGCTGGCCAGACACAAGGACTATAGTCGCACGCCCATTTCCTCCTCTGAAGATCTGAGCATGTTCAGGGCTCCACTCAATGAGGCATTTATTTTGTGCTCGAGATCCCTCACTCACAGAATTTTCCAGGACATTTTCCCAACTTCCCCTTCCTCTCCTGTGTTTCCCAGCCATTTTTGCAGCATATTTTAGAGCGAGGAGAATGCACTATTAAATTTCAAACAAAAGCCTCATGTACGGTTGCAATTAATCCACTATCCTGCAGCTATACATCAGCACCTACTTTCGCTTCATTAACTGAAACTATAGAAAAAGCAGAGAAATAGAATGCCCAGCCAAAGGCCCATGTAAAGGACGTGCTTTTTCCACCCGCAATGAAGACGGGAGAAGAAGCCCCAGTAAAGCCGCTGGTTGAAGCCCTTTTGCAGAAAGGGCTGCAGCAAGAAGACCCCAAATCCTTGGGTGGGGGCTTGTGTGGGAATGGAATATAGCAGAAGTTAGCCATTTTCCCCACAACTCAAATATAGTTCCGACATGGGGTAACTCTTGTCTGGGCTGTACCGAATGTTAGGCATAAGACCAACCATTACTTTTTAAACCCGATCAAGCACTGTGAATGGAAAACATACCTAAAAACTATGTGAAAGGAAGCACAAATTAACATGTGGCACAGCTGATTCTTGAAAGACCGTACAGCTAAGGAGAAATCTTTAGAAAAAGAAAGAATTCAATAGAACATGATTTAAGATAATGAGCTGGGGTTTATTAGGAAAACTCTAGCCCAATTAGTCAGCAGCATATTGGAAATTCAACAAGGAGACCATTTGGTGGGGTGGGAGGGTAGGACTCAACATTTAATTAAGAATAAACCGTGTGATTTCTAGGAAAGTAGGTCACGCCCTACTAATAATCTGAGTTTCTCAGTGCTGTACTGCCATCGGAGGTACAGAGATTCAGAGTGAAGCATGACTTCTAGTGAGCTCTTGAGAGATTTCTGTTCTTTACATTTTGTATGAAAGGTTGGGAGGGTTAAGGGCCAAAAAGCTTGCAGATGGCGGTAAAAAAATTAGACTGAAAGGTTGGGGTGGGGGAGGCAAATGAAAGGTTTCTTCCATGTGCTCTGACATTTGCCACAGAGCATCGTGGCTTAGCCGCAGTTTATACAAAAGCAGCCTTCACCATCCAATAAAGGAATATTCAGGCACATAGATGGTTTCTCTCTTCCTTTCTCTGCATTTCTAATATGCACAAGTTTGAGTGTGTGCAGGCTTGTAAATACTGCTCTGGAAAAGCAGAGCTTCTGAATAGGGGCGTATCTGTTAATAGACTCGATACAGAAGGCTTAGAGGATGTATCAGTCCAGTTGGACAAGAACTTGATTGTCGTTCTCCAATAATAAGAGAAAAAAGGGTGGAAACTCTCAACTCTTCCCACACGTGATTGTATCTAGCTGGTAATATGCCAGTTCCTTCTAAAGGGGATGCTTCACACTTCGCCATGTTCCCAAGCACCTTCTGTCTTGGGAACAAGTGAGATGAGAGCACACTTAGCAGAGTGGTGTCCATCCTGAAAAAAAAGATACGGTTTTTGCTCTGAAAAGGAGGTAAATCCAATCACTTCTTTTGCCTGAAAGAATATCACTCGCACTTTTAGTTTAGCTTGACTTGACAGCTCCCCTTTTAACAGCTGTCAGGGCAAACCAAAGGGGTGGGAAAGGCTATTCGGAGCATCTTTGAGCCAAGGGCAAGGATGTGTACCTGCTGCACTTCGGCAGCAGGTAGCTGCCTGGATGTAACCCACCTGTGATAACTCACTTTCAAGCATCTGTGGTATGGAGGTTTGCACTTGTGAAATACCATTTTAAAAGAAAATGAGTGCAAAAAGGTGCATGCTTTGTTAATACATTGCGTTTACATTCCACCTTTTTTCATCTAGTGAAAAATCCAAAGCGTCTTGAGTAGCTCCATTGTATTCTCACAATAACAACCCTGTGAGGTAGATTAGGATGAGAGGGAGTGACTGGCTTAAAGACACCCAGTGAGCTTCACAGCTGAGTGGGGACTAGAGCCCGGATCTCCTGAATCCCCAGTTCAATATTCTAACCACCACACCATGCTAGCTCATTTTATTTTATTTTTTATTTAAAATGCTTTGCAGCTGAGGTCAGCTCCTCCAAGGTACCACTTAGGCACTGTGAAGGGGCTTTCAGTGGCTGTCAAAGCAAAGATCAATGCCAAGCCATTGATCACAATCTCCTGAAAAACAAGCAGACAAAAGGACAAGGGGTAAAAAGTTGCAATGAGCTAAACCAGCTCACAGACACGGTGGGGAGGACAACAAGCAAGTGCCAGCTATCTCTGCAGGTACCGGCAGGGGAAGGCTAGCACTGGCAGGAGTTGGGCAAGCTTGGCAAGAGGGGTCTTAGCCCTTTCACCCTCATTGGGGTCACTCACCTGGGTTCAGATGGTATGACAACCCATCATGGGTATATCAATCGCCTACAACAACCCATGGGTTGTTGGGTTGCTTGTTTTCCTTGAACAAGGCATTCTGCTGACACCCACAGTGGTTCAGCTGCAGAGCATCCGAGGACGAATCGGCAGTTACCCTTCTGACATTTCTCCATGGCGGTGCAGAGACCTGAAGGCGCAGGATCCCACTGCCTGGAGGAGTTTCCCTGCCCTCCGATCAGACTGTATGACTGGCTAGAATTCCTAGGCACTCCTGTCTCTCGACCAGCTCCCTTAGTGCCCTGATTTCTCTGCCTCACCATCCAGAACATGCAGCCACTCCACACTTTTTGCCCCAAAAAGTTTCTTCCGCCTCTTCTTTCTGCCTAGCTCGTTTTGCACTTCTTCCCTTTTCCTCAAGCCTTCCTTCATCTCCCGTTCTACTCAGTCCCACATCTTGCCTTCACCCTCTGTATTCCTGAGGCTTCCTTTGCCTTTGATTCCCTACAGGTTTTCCTGAGAGCACCCCAGTGTCTGGCTCACTAGCAGTGTACACGGGCCCACAATGGGTCTTGCATGATTTTGGATGCTTTGTTGTAGTATTTTGCAGATCCCTTTTGTGGAGGCTTCCCCCCTCCCTTTTCTTTATTGTGCTGTCTCACTGATGATGGGATTTTGTGAAAAGAAGCTATGGCGCTGTTAAATGCTGCATCTACTTTGAGTCTCATCTCATACCTGTTATATGTTTTGTATTTCTTTATTTCTGTGAGCCGTCCTGAGGCTATATAGCAAGGGGACAGCATATAAAAACTTTAAATAAATAAATACATACATACATACATACATACATACATACATACATACATACTGAGTGGAACAGAGCTTTTCCTTTCCTGCTTTTCCACTACATAGCCTCAAGGTGGCACTGCACTACAGCAGAGCAAGATAACTCTACAGGTGCAAGTAGGAAAATACTTTCTTTCACTTTCTAAAATAATACACCACTTCCCTGCCAATGCACCCCATTTAAAAAAAGAAAAGAAAATAGGAAAGTGCCCTTTTAAAAAAGAAGCAAAACTGGAAGGTCATGATATTGTCTAAAGAGCCTATAAACACTTAAGAGTAAGCAAATAGAAACAACAATGTAGAAAAATGCACTATGTACTATTATGGCTTGTATCCCTCGGAGTGCTTTCAAAACACAAAGCCAGTTTGACAACATCTCTTTCCCATTATCACTTTTCCATTTGGACAGGGGAAAGGCTCTGTGAAGCGGGATCAAGGGTCTTCCCCAGATTTGCTGACCCGGGCGGACAGGACCTGCCCTCTCCAACACTGGCTAAGGCACTCCTATCAGCTGGCAGAGCCACGGGGGGGGGGGCAAGCTGTGCCCCAGGAGGGCCCACTACCACCAGTGATTGCCCCAGAGAGCTCCACCAGTCACTGTCCTGGCATAGCCCTTTCTGCAGCCGGGAAAAGCAGCCACCAGCTGGCAGCCAGAGCCTCTCCGAAAGAAGAAGTCGTCTTGATGAGCCTTGGGAGCTCCTCCGGATCCCCCGAGACCGGGGAGGCCAGTTCCTACATCTGCGTGGCATGACAACCCTGGCAAGGGCTGTGGGGATGGGGTGGGGCGGGTCCTGATGGGAAAGGTGCTCAGGGGCAGTGAGAGGGGGAGCACAGGGCCGTAGCAAAGGTTGTCCCCTGCTCTAGGCAGCATGAGAGCTTACTCTGGTCCTGAGCCTGGAAGCTCAGCCTCTTAGGAAAAGCATTTTGAGCACTGCTTTTCAGTGCATACTAACACAGCCCTGCTGCTGCAGTTAACCACATATTCCATGGCTTGAGCATCTGATCCTTTTCCCCTCTCCTCGCTCCTTTTAGCATTTCTTTTACACTCTTGCCCAAAGAAGACCTCCGGAGAACCTGAATGCTTGCACCGTATTTTGTGACCTTTGAGTTGGTCTAATAAAAGTGGTACTGCGATGTTATTTTGGAAATGTCCCGCTGAGATTTTTCTTTTCACCAACATGGCTACCTTTGCTTTTTGTGTGTTCTCAACACAATCTTTCTTCAGAGGCATTTAACAACACCTGGAAAATATCGACTACTGTCCTGTTTTGCATTTTCTATTTTGTCACCCCCTTGTTGATAATGAACCTATTACACTTCTCTAGCCCTACAGTTTTATCATTTCACACCATATTTTCACCATTTCATTTTAATACCAGCTCAGTCCTTAAGAGAAGCCTCTATGGCAGACTCTGCCATTGGAACAGATGTTTCATCACTTCCAGCTCGCAACATTTTAAAAAAAGTAACATGTGTTTTATGTCCCATTTAGACGTGCCATATCTGTAGACTTAATCGGAGTGATTAACAGTTGTTTCTTGTGTGATTCTTATTCTTTTTTAACTTTGACATTAAAATAAATATGCAATCTCACATAATAAACCAAGGCATAAAGAACACAGAACAGCGCTCCCCTAATTGGATTTTATGTTGCATATAAAGCGATGTTGGGTCATCATGAATCCTTAAAAACCATCATGAAAATAGATCCTCTGAGCGTAAAAAAAGAATGTATTTACTGCAGTAATTCTGGACAGAATCTGCAAGAAGTTGGCGAACATGAGCTCGGGGAACAAGGAGAATGTCCAAACATCAGCAAAAGAGGCGGCACTGTATGTAGGCAAGCTTCTTCATCTTTCTTTGCCTTGCATGTGTGTGAATGGATCATCACAGATCCGGCAACACAGATGGAGAGCTTTCATGTCGCAGGCAGTGGTTGCCCAATAAAAGCAACAGAGGAAAAGCTTCATGTCCGCATTTGAGCACTTGTTCCCACCTCCCCAGACCTCTGCACTGACTCTAGGGTGGTCCATTTTTCAGAATCCAAGGTTATTCCACATTGAAATGAAAACATTACACACTTCAGCACATGTTTATTCTTAAACATTTATTATTTTCCCCTTAGTGGTACATTAACCTACTCAAACCCAGCCCAAAGAAACTAACCCACTGAAATGATATAGATGTTCAGTCATATACTCACAGAAATAATGTCATGTCATTTTAATAAAAGTCAATATGGCTGATCTTGTAGTTCATGATGCATCTTATTTATTTATTTGCTTATTTATTATATTTATATCCCACCTTTCTCCCCCTGAGGAACTAAAAGTGGCTACATGTGGCTCCCAAGCTCAGGCCAGCCCTGGACCTGCTTAGCTTCAACACAGTGGATGCCTTATGTATCATCAGACCATACTCTGGGCCTTAGTGATGTTCTCACCCATGACTTATACAAGGAGGGGCCATGACTTGGTGGCAGAGCAGAATGTTGCAGGTGTCTGTGGCATCTCCAGGAAGGGCAGGGAAAGCTCCTGCCGGGAAACAGGACCATGTCAGCATGGATGTATCTATGGGGCACTAGGCCAACCACGTCCTCTTTTCCTCCGTTCAGGGTTATCACTGAATTTTTGCACCAAGTGCTATCTAAAACACATTTGGATGCTTTTTTTACTTAGGGGAAATATCTGATGAATTTTAAGGAAAGCTTGAAAGCAACTCCTGTAGGGCTATGAGGCCTTCTCAGGCAGATTTCTGCCCTAAAACGACACCCTGTTGAGAGCTAAGTATAAAAAGTAATGCAAAGGAGAGATCTAATGGGGTGGTGGTGGGAGGTGGTGTTCAGCCATATATGCCTCATCATATTTAAGTCTGGAATATGCTTCTAGGCTGTCATTGTATTTTATTAGCCATTAATAAACTATTCATAAGTTGCATGGCTTTTTTAAAAACACAAACAAACAAACTCCTGCTCCCAGCCAAAACTGCAGGTAACTCATTGTCTGGCAGGGTCATGAATCAGCCCAGAGAATAAACACAAGAGGGAAAACACGATCTCTGTTCTCAACCTATACAGCAGATATGTATATCAAAAAACCAAAAGCCGAGACCGTAATGGTCATTTGGGAAGAGAATCTGAAGAGTGACAAGCAGAGGGGGAGGCAAAGCTTAAATTATTCATTTGCTGTGTATCTTAATAGCCCCCCTTAGAGCAGCGCCTCTGTTCTCCTTGTATATTCCAGTGCACAAAATTGTCAAGCCATGCAGATCTCATTTCATTTTATTTTAGATTTTAATATGAGGGCGGAAGCAACAGCAATATAACTCAGTTAAGGGCCCATCAGCATTTTCATAATACAAGCACAGGTTGTCACACGATAGTCCTTTGAAATAAAATTCACTGGGGTAATAAGAGAACCTTTTGATGAGGTGGGGGATAAATATGCAATCTATTTACTCACTGTATACCCACCTTCCTTCAAGGAGCTCAAGGCATTTCCCTTCTCCATTCTGTCCTCATCACAAACCCAGGGTAAGATGGCTGGGTGTCCTCTTTTAGAGAGGACAGTGGCCTGTTTGAAGCCATCCTCTATTGGAAGGGCCACTCTGTGCAATTTGACTTGGAAGATAAAGAACAGTAAGAACAGGGAGCGCCTGGGGAGTTGGACAAACAAGCAAGTTTGCAGGTCAGCTGGTCACAAGCTCCATGACTGTGGCGGATGTATGGTCTTTTTATTTAAATTATCCTAATGATTTCTCAGTTTGCATCTATTCATAGCAATTAGCATAGGCAAAGTGTCTGTATGCAAATCCCTGTCCTCTTTGTCCTCTTTTCTGGTCATGCATGTCCTCATTTTCTTTTTCTTTTCTTTTCCAGTGACTTGTAAGTGGCTCATCCAAAGGGTATGGCTGGCCCAAGACTGCCCAGTGAGGTTTGTGAGGGTATGGGAAATTGCACCAGGATCACCCCAGCCCTAGTTCATACTGGCCCTCAAATTATATGCATTTATTTAAATACCTCCTTTCTAAAAATTTCTACCACCTTTCTGAGCAGCCCCAGGAATATGTGGAGATGCGGCCACCCATCTGTGAGCGCTGTGGACGGGCCTCCCATTTCCACGCATTTCCGTTGCCTTTCAGGACCACGAGCTTCCTGCTGAGCCGATCGTAGGTAGCGCTAGCACAGGAGCAACATGACAAGCTGCTCTGTGACTGGTGGGCGACGGGGGCATGTGTCTTCTTTTGCCAGTGACAGTCCTCTATTTGAAGGAAGCACAAAGATTCTTTCAAAGTAAAGCACCTTTGATTTGAAGTGCTGCCCAGTCTAAGCGCATCAGAAGGAAGGACTGGGCCTTGAAGCAGATGGTCCACAGCACCTGGTGTGCAGCCTGAGCAAGGGGCGCAAGAACCTGATCACAGTCTTCCACATGATGGGGAGATATACTGCATTTCTGTTTAACTTATAATAATTTTTATAAATAATTTTAAGGTAATAATTTATATACATGTAAATTAATGTAAATTAAATATACATCTCTCTTTCAGCATAGCCAAATTTTATACTGACCTAAATTTGGTATAAAATGTGTGGGTTTTTTAGTCTTTTTTTGGCAAGTCATGTTCTTTTTTCTTTTTACAATTCACATGTTGCCAACTTAGGAGAGGGTTTAGAATTCGATATTTTGGACAATGCTAATAATAATATTTAGGCTGCATGTCACAAAAGATGATTGATCAAAGCACCCTGCACCTTCCTGCTCCCTGAATATGCTTTTCAGTCCTGTTTGTTTGTTTTGCAAACCATTGTTTGCCAGGCCTCAATGAAACTGGGAACTATGGTGTACTGCAAATCATGCACGGAAACACCTACTCTCAGCTTGGGCAGAGATGTTGCGATCGTAGTCCTAAAATGTGCCATCGTGATGCAGGAAAACCAAGTTTGCAAGCATGGGTATCAGAGAGGTATCACTGATGCAGGCTCAGGTCCCTGTGGAGTGCACACTGGGGAGGTTCAGGTGATACTTTAAGGTTGGCTATCAGCCACGTCGGGCTTCAGATTGCCCAGGGACCCTTGCTGTGCTGCATGCATGTACCTCCTCCCCACGCCTCTTCCTGCAGTCCACTGCTGGCACCCCAGAGGCCACTGGGCAGCTGCCATCGACTCCCTTGTCCGGTGCGGGGGCCAGCCCCAGGAGCGCGGCCCTGCCCATGAACACCCTGCTCTCTCGGCCTCTGTGGGGCACAGAAGACAGTGCAGAAGGTCACACATCAGCCCCCTGCAGGCTGCCACTCTGTGCCAGCAGGACTCGGCACAGCTGCACTGCCTCTGAGCAGCAGGCGGGGATACCCGAAGGCAGCCAGCGTGTGCGGGGCAGTGCTTTCTTCTTGGACTGTGTCGAGGGAGGCCATGGAGAAAGCCCCTCCTGTCCGTGCCTCGCTTTCACTGTGCAGGTGGGCAGCCACAGTCCCCCACCTGGCCTCCTCCCCTCGCAAGGACCTCTTCCCTTGGATGTGCCTGGCTTCCATTCAGGTGAGCACTGGCCATGTGCCAACAACGCTTCTTACCATGAAGAGTGGCCCTGAGGCTCAACTCCCCTTCCCGCTGCCCTCACCTGGCACAGTGCCCACAGGTGCCCCACTGCCCCCCCCCCGAGAGGGCAGTCAGGCAGGGCTGGTGGGGAACAGCATTGGCAGACACATGGAGTGCCAGCCACCCAAAATGCCCTTGAGACACACTGGCTGCTGCCATCATCCAAGGCCCCTCGGCCGGAGGGGCAGCCCTTTCCGCTGTTCTTGCCAAAAAGCCCTCTTCACTTTTTCTGGAACGCGGCTTGCTGCATCACAGGGTGGCTTCTGTCCTGATGTTAAGCCCAGCCTTGCCCACTTGTTCTCTCTCGTCTGCACAAGGGCTCTGCTGCGCAGGTCATGAGTACTATTATCCCCACCGTGCAGAAGGGGGTGGTGAGGCAGTAACAGTCGCTTGCTTGCGTTCATGCATCAGGAAGGGATCTGAACCAGAGGCGCCCCAGTTCACACCTCACCCTCTTAGATGCTACTGTACAAGCAGCTAAAAATGAATATATACATCTCATCCTTTCAAACTTGTTATTTCTAGACACAAATCTTTCTTTGCATTCATCTGATCCTGTATGATGGAAGGATGATTGCATCTTTATTCAAGTTTTGCAATCCTGAAGCAAAAGTTTGCTTCTGCTGATTTTGCTACTGATGTACGAAGAAAAAAAGCGGGACCTACGTAATACTTGGGTGAGCTTATCAAGTGACGGAAATTGGCTTTTGTAGAAAGAAGGATTCCATTAAATGAATAAACCAGCAGTGATGTCCATACAATGTAAACCATGCTGTTCAATTTGAAAACTCAATATTTAAACATATGTATACAATTTAAATCCCCTTACACCTGGGAGTCTGTGAGATTAACACTGAGCAACCAGTTCATAAGGCAGTACAAAGAAGTTTGTTTAAAATCCATATTTTGCTATGGCTAAAAGGCTTCTGTGCATGACATTTGAGTGAATAAACAGAACAGGCGTTCACTGCATTTGCCATTTATTTGCTGGCATTCTTTGAAGGAATATTCTCAAAGCAAATATATTATTCACCATAGAACCGGGTAACAAAAAGAACATACTTGGAGAGACAGATGAGGAGCATGAATATCGTCATGGATTCCACGGATTCTGGTAGCACATTGTTTGAGTGGCATTTGCCCTGAACCCTTTGGAAACAGGAGTCAAGATGAACTGAATGTAACTGCAAGCATCTGCATGTGTCCCAATGTTCCTGATCCACTCTATTCCACTGAAGATGGTATCTGTAGTGCAGCAGGCGCTCCTTCCCAACGAAAGCAATCACTCCAGCAGAGGCTTCAAATGTATTTAATCTAAATAGCTATACACGTGAAATTGAAACAGGATAGAAAGGTGACCCCTTGCACTGACAAACTTTAGCCCACACTTTGCTTATGAACCCTCCGCGGTCGCACCCCCAGAGGCGGGGCGCTGTGTATTCTATCTTGTCATCGTTCAGTCAATCGGGATTCCAGCTGTCCCAGTCTGCATGTGCACCTGCAAGAACGAGCATCCTCAAATCCCGCTCGTCCCTTATCAGTTTCATTCTCACACTTCTCATCAGAAGATCAGAAGAATTTACTGCCAAATCGCCCTGTTCCTGCACCTCTGTTTTGACTTCTTTCACCACCTCACTACCTGGTTCTCTCTTATTCTCACCATCTGTGAGAGTGGGGAGGAAAGTTTGTTCTGCTGAAACCAAAAAGACATCTTCTGACGCTCTGGTTCTCATGAGAAGTTTCATCCCCTTGTGTGTGCGTAAGAGGCTCTCCTGAGTGCATGCGCACGACATTATCCCCAGATCCTAACTCTGGTGTGGTTACAGCATGTATGTTTGTTCAGCATTGTCCCTTCCATATTCTCCCTACATCACTTGGCTTGATTTTCTTTACAGTGGTCCCATATTAGGAATATGGAAGGAAACCAAATCATACCTCCATTCATGTTCATCATTAGCTACGGCTCTGTAGATCTTTTGATAGTCATTCAATAGAATCACATTGGACTTGTTATTCATTCCTTAAACTCACATCTGTTTCATTACTCACATTTGTTTGCATTTGCATTTTCTCTGCTTGTTTTTGGTGGTTGTCTGTATCAGCAGCAGCAGAAAACATTTTGGTGACTGCTGTTTCCTTGTCCCAGAATGCCTCGTTCGGAGTCATTGAAGAGCAGAAATTCTGCTTCCTGAATTCGTACTAGCAATGTGACAGCACTGGATACCGTCCCAGCTTCCAAGCCATTCTCTGTCCATTTGCTACTCATGATATTCATTTCAAAATAAATGACACCTGAATAGGAAAATGCCCATTTGGTTCCAGTTTTCATTATTCCTGAAACAAATGCATATTCCAGGATGAAGAGGAGATTTTCATGCCCAGAAGGTACCTCTGCCCAATTTGGGGCAATTCTCTTTCCTGTGGCAACTGCCTTTATGCAATCCCAGGATATTCCAGGGAGTCCTCTGAGCTACCAGCCAAGTTCAGAAACCACAGGAGGCAAGGAACCACAGCAGGAAAGAATGAAAGGGGATGTCCACTTTTATGAATTTCTTTCCAGGCCCACTACTTAAGATCTCTCTCTCTCTCTCACTCTCTCTTGCAGTTTCTTTTGCAGAAAATAACAATGTGTATGGCTGCATATTACTTTAGGATGTCAATTTACTGTCCTGCTGCATTAGATAATAAAATCCATTTTCCTACATGTCTATCCTGAAATGTGTTCCTTCACTGTCATATAATAAGTTAGACTGGGTAGGAGAGTGTCAATCCATACAAATGTATACCAGACTCTTTAAAAGGCTGCGATAGATTTCCAGTGACAGGTAGTGCTTATTTTTTCAGTATTTAGAAGAAAAGTGGTTAGCTTAAGGCCATAATCTATGCCTGGGTTCAGACAATGCAATAAACTACTCTCAAAAGTTGAGTATGAGTTGGTTGTGGGTAGTCATTGAATGTGGGTTGTTGAAACATGGGCTGTCATGTTGTCCGAATGCACCCGAGGTAACAAACCATGGTAAATAACCAACCCATAGTTCTCAGCCCAACAATAAACCATGTTTATTGGATATTGGGTTTACTGGCAATACCTTTCATGCATATTCATGGTTAACAAGTAGTGGCTTGTTAGTGGAGCTCTGTGCGTCAGGGCAGTGGAGCGAGTTCCAAGACAGGGAGTTATACAAGTAAAAAAGGACTATTAAGCTGATTGGGTTATTAACATTTGTTTACACTGCTTTTGTTTCAGTATTTTTTAAAAAATAAACTTTGGATTTCTTCTTTTCTCTGCCTCAAGTTTGTTTAATACCTGCTGGGCTATTGAGCCCGAGGGGAGGGGAAGGATTGAGGTAGTTGACCCCCCCCGCCCCGCAATAAAGGGACAAGGGCTACAAAGTCCTGGACACTATGAAGCTTTTCATAAGAAATGTAATTTAAAAAGCAGTGATTTTACCGGGCTATCAATTTTCTGGAGAGTCCTCACAGATAGAAGAGGCTCCACTTCAGACAAGTAGCCCTCCATGAATACAGGGCAGCTACTGTGACAAGGCAAAGAAAGACAGGGCTGAAACGTTCCTCTTTTCACATGTTCTTTCACGGTAAGAAGCAGAGAGGTTGGTGTCTCCTGTTCAGTGCAGATCTTCATCCATTCCAGGTTTTCCTTTGACCGATGAGGGAACTGTTCATGGTGCTGTACTCCTTTTCAAAATAGGTTCACCATCAGGGAGTGCCATGGCTAGTTCCTCTAAGGCTCAAAAGAAAACTTGCAAGGGATGAGAAGCCCCACTGAAACAAGGGTCACCAGCCTCTGGTGGAAAGAGAGTTCGAAGAGAGCTCTAGCTAGAAAGTGAGGGGAGCTAGTCATAATGAAGTGCTCCTGGGGAATAAACCCATATGAGAAGGTTGCTTTCCCCAGCCTCAGGGAATCATTTAAAGTGGGTAAGACTCACCCATGGTTAAAGAGTTGGGCAGGGGGACTTGGGAGATCTGGTTTCTAGTCCCCACTCAGCTATGAAACTCACTGGGTGATTTTGGGCCAGCCACTGATGCTCAGCTCAACCTACCTCATAGGATTATTGTTGCAGGGATAAAATTGGTTCCTTGTAAGAAGAAAAAAAGCAGAACATAAATGCAATGTAATACTACTAATGATAATGCTATGAAATCAGTGCATGAATTTTGCTATATGAAAACACAAGTAAAGGAAAGGTGGTCTTGAAAGACAAAATGGAAAGCACTGACACACATACCCCTTAGTTCTTATATTACATTCTGTTTTTAGGTAACCATTTCCTTTAAATAAAAATGTGCAATGTCAGGCAGAATAACAACTGAAGATTTCTTCAATGTGGGCAATGAACAAAAGAAGAGCGTTTAAGGCTGCATTCCTAAGGATGCTCATTTCAAGATGCATTCCACTGAAATTAATGGGATTCTGAACTCACTCAAGTGGTGGTCACATTTTTTATAATGTAGAAAAACAGTATATCAGAAACAGTGCTTGGTGACTTCCCCCACTCCCAGGGTGCAAGTTTTCTTTATGCAAAGAATCTCTTTAGTGAAGGAAGATTTTAAAAAGTAATTCCCAACAAGCAGATCAAAGTAGGAAGGTCCAGGACATGCTTTTGCTCAAGATGGACACCATAACCTGGCTTTGATTATAAAATCATGTGCAGAGCAGGGCAGTAAATCTTTGTTCTTCCATGAGTAAAGATCAGAATCACGGAGCTGGCCTATTCTCTTGAAGTTTGTTTGTTGAATGTGGGTGCATGAAATTACAGAGCTTCTGTGCATGGAGAGCTGCCCACACGTAGGGGATCCTCTTTAGACATTTGTGCTCAATTTGAAGACCTCAGGGTGGAGCCGTGTGGGACTGAGGACGGAACATAGATCCCCTTCATCCATGTAACTTGTGACAGGGGCTTATGTATTTATTTCTTTAATTGGGGGGAGTAGTAAAGGGAAATCTACCCAACTATTTAATGATGCCCAGTTTGGGGTGATAAAAGAGGGAGGGAAACATATGTTTCTACTTCATCCTATCAAATACCTTCTGTTTCTGACATTAAGAGATGAAGCTAGTCAAGGATGAGAACAGGTTTATTAAACTTCAAAGCAAATCTGTTGCTGTTTTTGAGAAGATAACAATTTTGTCTGAGGACCATTTGATCAGAATGAATGAGCTTAGTTACAGCTTTGTCAAGTCTTTCAGACACAATCTTCATAAAACATATTCTAATCAACTCTGAGCTCTGAAATAAAGCAACACGAAATGTATTCTTCAACATTTCTATCATCTTCTTAACGAATTAAGTTAACAGGGAGATGTTGAATTAGGAATGGCTAAAAACTCTCCAGCAAACTTCCTGTTGAAGAGCATCACTTACTGATCATTCGTATATAAAAATTTGCCACTGATTTTGTGCTTTACACGTGTACACAGCAGCACTGAAAATGGGTTTATTTTACATTTAACTTGCCTATCAGCCCACCAGCAGCATAAAACTGCAATTATAGTGTAATCTTGCATTACCTGTAAATTGCCATTTAAATTCAACACAAGCCTGGCAAGCACTCACCACAACAAGCACAACATATTTGATTTTGATCAAGATGCTTTTGAAAGGTCCTTGCAGAACTGGCTTTGTAAGCTTCCCTGGAAAGGAACTTAGAAAGGAAAAGCACCACCATAGAGGAGGCCATGCTCCTTGTAATGGATCTCAAATCCCCATGTTAAATATTCCCTATGCAGAGAAAATGTTCACTTCATACCAGAGGGTCACAGATGTCCGTAAGCCATCACATCAGGATCATACGCACGTGACTTTTATTGTGTGCTAAAAAGCCACAACCAGCCATTATTTTCCAGCATGATCTGGCCAGAATTTTAATTCCCTGCAATGCCCTCTCTATAGCATCGCTCCAGGGCATTGTGAGAAACTGAAAAGCTGCCCAGACCAAGCTGAGCAGTGCTATTGAGAATAATGTAACACCCACGAGGTAAACCTACCTGGGCCCACCGAAGGAGGGGAGGTCTGCCAAAGGCCACTTTGCCCCACCCCCTCAAACCTGAAGTGGCCACTGGGAGCCAGTTTCGATCCACACCATTCATTCCAGTAGGGATGATAATGAATTGATACCGCTTCCTCATTTCCTCTCCTTCCTTGTTCAGCATCATTACAGGTGTGTTCCCTGCGACAGCCTTGCTAATTAAAATCTTGGCACAGCATATCAAACAGGGAGCTCTCCAATAAGGTTAGGGAAACGTTCTGGTTGAGGAATTAAAATGAGCGACATTGAAAAACAGATAAAAGATACCGTTCAGGAAAAGAGAAAGAAGAAGGAGTCTGTTTGCTGGTGTCCAGGTTAAAATGTACTAGCTGTTATCTGATCTATTTATAATAAGTGCGCCCTTGCCAAAATGATGTCAATCCAATTAAAAGGGACGTGACTGGCTCATCTGTCTCCCAAGCAATTTAGTGTGTTCATCTGAAGCTACACAGATGAACTCCTAGAGAATCCCCACATGTCTTTCATCCTCTGTTCTATTATGCCTCTTCGGTACTGCGATTAATCCCTCTGATATTCTAGTTCAGGAAACCAATTTAAATATACAGTTGGCACACAAATGGAAATTAATACTGCTCCATCAATAGCCCCAGCATTCTGTATTTACACTAAAATTCAAGAACATTCGTCATTGGGTGGATTGGAACTATAATAAATAAACGTTGCAGGTGGGTGGCAAGGCTGAAACAACATTATTTTTGTGTGTCCAGGAGGGAACCAGAGTAACAGCTCTTAGGGTATAATCCTATGGGCCTCCCAAGATTGTCTGAGGAGCAAAAGGATTTTTCAGAGCCCTGGTTCCCAGATCCTTGCTTGGGAATTTACTCTAGATGGCTGTTTAGGTCTGGAAAGGGAAGGAGCCTGGGGCATTGATAGGGGCCAGCAACATGTGATGGACTCAGCAGCCACTTCTTGTCCTCCCCGAAGGCCAGCTGCATCCTGAAAAAGGAGGTCAGTGTGGTTTATTCTGCATGGTGGCAAGGAGGGCAGGGTGAGAGCGTAGTGTTCAGAGACCTCTGAGTGTGGAGGCTGAAATTTCTACCGGTTCCTGGAGTTATTTATTAACAGCATTTCTAGTCCATCCTTCACTGGGAAGGTCCCTCACGTATACAAGAACAACAGGATACTCCGTCTGGATCCTTTGCTACCAGGAGGCCCCAAAAGCAGAAACAAGGGTAGGGCTTTTCCAGTGGTGCCCCCCTCCCCCCAGTTGTGGAATGATCTTCCCACTCAGGCCTGCCTGGCACCAATATTGTCATTTTTGGAATCGGTTAAAACTGCCCTCTATTCCCAGGCATATGATGGGTTGCTTCTGCTGTTTTAATTAGGTCTAGTTTTTAAGAGAAAATTTTTAAAAGTTAAGCTGTTTTATATTTTTGTATATTGGAATTTTAAGCTCTTAAATTTACACACTGGGATTTTATACTGTGTTTTATTGCATTGCATTTTATTGTATCTTTTGTATTTGATTAATTGTTGTGAACTGCCCAGAGAGCTTGGGCTATTGGGCCTATAGATATGGAATGAAATAAATAAATAAAATGTAGGATGGTCTCATAATTATCATTAATGCTATTATTATTGCATTGCATTTATATCCTGTCTTTCTGCACTTTTCTTTTCACAACAACGCTTTGGGCTGAGAGTCAATGACCGGCCCAAAGTCATCCAGTGAGCTTCATGGTCCAGCAGGGACTCGAACCAAGTCCCCAGTTCCACATTCTAAGCACCGTGCCACACCATACTGGCTCTGTGATAGCAAAAAAAGTATTTGGAGTCTCTGCATGCACACACAGAGAGCACAAATATTGGGTTGGATCTAGGCTTGCATCGAGCAGAACGTTACAAATTGGATGGCCCTGTGGTCAGAAGACACAAAAAGTCATCACCCTTCCAAAGAGCATGCAGGGTTGTTTCCAGGGCTGCATAGGGAAGGAGGAACCAATGAGAATTATGGGTGTGCCCCACTCCTCAAACAGGTAGCGCCACTGGATCCCAGCTCCCGCCACCAATGGAGAAAGCCTTTAAGTTTGTGGAGGAGCAAGTCTGGGTTCAACTTCAGTATTTATAATCTCCTTGAAGCTCCAACCAGATCCTCAGGCCCTTAGCTGGCAGATCCTCAGCATATGTTGTGCCCTTGGTTTGTGACTAAACGTAATTCTTTCATTATTTTTCTAAACTGCCTGGGAATATAATTGAAGACCAGTACAAAAATAGATCTATAATAATATGAGGAGTTCTATCTGCCAGGGACACACATCAAGGCTACCACAAAGCCTAGACACAGGAGATTTGACATGCATACATACGGAAGCATAGCAGTAGGCACCTCAAGGCTATTTGCCTTGTAAAAGGGATTAAGTTTAATTTATTTAATTGTGTCTGGGTGTTTGATTATAATACTGCAGGCTTCAGTCAGTAGGCAGAGACATCCTGAACCCATACACCATTTTGTAGTCCAAATCCATACAGGTTGAAACTAGGCTAAAGGACAGGTTTGTACTTCTTAGTTCCCCTCCACTGTTGTGGGAAGGGGAATAGCATGGTCTTTATTAAGCTATGGGATGCGCTGCTCCAGAACTCACACCGGTGCAGGTAGCATCATCTGGGGAGAAGGGGACACGTTATGTCCAACACTGATAGCTGCTTCAGCTTGCCTAAATACTTTGCTCTGTAAACCTATGAACTCTTCCATGAATCCATTGCCAGTAAATGAATAAAAAGATCATTTCCCCCTAGTTAATTCGCTCAGAAAAAAAAATCTCCCCAAAAGTTGCTACTTGCCCTGCCCCACGGGGAAAGGCAGAACAGTACCGGTAGGTGGGGTTCTCCCCATGGATCTGGCTGTACTTAGGAGCAGAAATATGTTTCGTACTGCATTGATTTCCCAACAGTAGATGTATTAATCCATCCTAGCAAGTATTTGTTTATTTCTATAACTGTAGTATGGCAAAGAGACTGTAGGAGAACAAGTTGGATGATGGAAGGTAAAGAGCCCTTCATTTTCCACCATTCTCCTCTGCAAATGCTGTTCCCCCATTAGCACTATAAGACACATATTAGGTTGGGAGTAGGGACGGGAGAGAAATGAGTTCACTCTGCATTTTAATATGAACTTACCTAGGTCACAAAGCAAAGCATGGTTATTCTTTGACAGCTGTGCTTTTCTGAATTTTGTGATTTTGATTTCTCCCATCAAAAAA